>NC_142939.1:33152390-33247390 GCF_046866305.1 Octopus bimaculoides
GTGTACGGAGAGGGTTCCAAAGCTGAAAGAACCGCTCATGATTGGTATGCCAAGTTCAAAAATGGAAATTTTGACCTCAAAGACACACTTCATTCTGGCCGTCCAATTGGTTTGATGAAGAGCAATTAAACCAACTTTTGCACGAAAATTCTTGTCAAACGACAAAGGAACTGGCAGAGAAAACAGAATGCTCCCATACCGCTATAGAGAAGCATCTTCACTCGATGGGAAAGGTTCAGAAGTCTGGGGTATGTGTTTCGCATGCTTTAAGTGACAACAACAAAAATAAACGAGCCACAATCTTCGCTGGTTTGCTTGCTCATCACCACTCAACTCATGGACACAAGCAATGATTTATTTACTGAATGGTTACTGGCAACGGAAAATGGTGCCTGTACATCAATATGAAGCAGTGTAAGGAATGGCTTAGCCCTGTTAAACAAGTGACACCGTGCGTGAAACAAGATCTTCATCCTCATGAAATGATGTTGTGCATAAAATGATGTTGAATGGGAAGGGATTATCCATTACGAATTGCTTGAACGAAACCAACAGATGGAATGACTCAATGTGGCTATTCAAGAGAAAAGACCTAATCGGTAGCATGCAGTTCTTCTGCTGCATGACAACACCCACCCTCATATCGCCAATATGACTAAGGAAGCCATTCAAACGCTTGGCTGGGAAGTGCTGCCACACTTGCTATACTCTCCTGATTTAGCACCAGTGGATTTCCACCTCTTTCGATCTCTTTCAAATGCTATGTGTGGAGTTACATTCAATACTGATGCAGAATTGAGAGCTTGGTTAGATCAATTTTTCAAGTTGAAATCGGCTGATTTCTACCAAATGAGGTATTGAAAATCTTGTTGAACGTTGGGAAGAAGTTGTAAACAACAAGGGTGAATACATTATTGATTAATTAGTTGTTATTTCTAATTAAACCTTTTAAAAATTTAAATTTTAAAAAATGGTGGGAACTTAGTTGCCAACCTAATACAAAAGCTAAAGAAGAAAAAATAAGCTTTATAGTTATTTATAGGATGTGAACTTATACCAGTGTAGTGCTGTGGTAATGGCCTTTTATTTTATTTTTGCAAGAAGTAGAAACAGCATTCCCCAACTATTTCAAGTAAAGCCAAATATAAAATCGTATGGAATCTTCTAATTACTACCCTTCTGTTTTTATTTTTTGGTCTTTTACTTTCTCTATTTGTTTTCCATTCAAGTTGTAATGAAGAAGATTTAATTGCATAAGGATACAATGTATGCACATGGAATGTTATTTTCAACACTCTCTTCTTGAAGGTGACAAGAAATGGGAAAATTTAAATGATGTTTCTTCTGTTCTTTATCTTTCACCACTTGTCACGTTTCTTTTCACAATGGCCATTGTCAAATTACCTGCTAAGAATGATATTGATATCATTTATTAACTCAATAATCTATATTATTTTGATTCATGGTGGTGCACCCAATCTCCAATACAACAACGAGTAACAGAAACAATTCCAAATGATAATGTTAGATATGACTGAGGCAGAAGAACATCAGAAGACTGAGTTCAGGGATAAGAGCGTTAAACATTTGGGTGCACAGGGGAAGTTGATTGGGACTCATCACAGATGGTTTTATGAGTCTAGTCTTGACTGCACTCATTATGTAATTTATGTACTGTAATACAAGCAGTTCAAACTGTATATACCTGTTGGTAGACTTTAAATACAAATTTTGTATATAAGTTTCTATGGAAAATATACTAAGGAAGATGACATCAAATTGCAAGAAACAAAATTATGAAGATTTAAGCAGAAATTTTAAGCCAGAGCAGGAAGAAAGTTTTGCCTTCACAATTAAAGGAGATAAATCTTTGTACCTCATTTGTCATATGTTACTTAGTCATTACATTACCAATCATTTCAAAACACACCATGAAATAAATCACAAGAAGTTTTTAGATATTTATCCACCTAAATGAGAATTCAAGAAAACAAGTTGTGTTAAAGCCATCATTAAATATCCAGCAGACATTGTTTACAATATTCATTAAAGTAAGTGATATAACAGATAAAGCCAGTTTTGCTACATTGCTTGTGCTAAACACCCTTATCTTGATGGTGAATTCTTAAGAAGAATGTAGCTAATGTTGCTTCAGTGGAAGATCAAAATGACATAAAAGTCCAGCAACTTACAGCTCGAACATCAGTTTCATGTCATACTACAGAGAGGGGTATCTCTCAGGTCAGTGCTGATATTCCAAGCAAAATGATTTTAAAAATTCCTTTGCAATTAGTTAAATGAATGACAAATCAACTGACATACTAGACAACCCACAAAAGGCAGTATTTGTTTATTTTGTTTCTTCTGTAAAAACAGATGTTGGATTTGGTGGAATTAAAAGAAATAACTCGCAGTGACATAAAATGCACTTGACAAAGCTTTAACAAATAGTGATGTTACAATGAATAAACTTGAAGCTTCTGCAATAGTAAGGTCAATATTTTCTCAAGCCTGAAGTTCATTTTATCAATCCAAGTTGCAGGACATTGTTGCTTTCAGACATTTGAATTTTACTGGATGTGTCTCCTATATTAAGTTTGGCTACACCTGACACAGGGTAAAAGGTAAGATTTAAATAAGGAAAGAGCATGAGAAGAACATTGTTAAGGTCACAAAACTGTGACAGAATACCAGAAACCAGTTAATCCACTTATTTACATATATATTAACCTAGTATCTAATTAATTGGTAATAAGTTTGAAGTAAAATAAATTCAGTGCATGTCTTTCCATTTGTAGTCTAATCATCCAAAAGTATTATATGATTTAACAAAAGTTTTCACATCAAGAATCTTGTAAATCATGTACGTAAATGGTGCACGCATGCACACATGCACACACACACACACACACCTTGGTGTACATAATAAGGATATGTAAAAGTATTCATGAAAAATATGTTCACATTCGAACATGGGAAAGGCACTCATTGTGGGATTTTGCTCTGGGAACAACTTCTTCATAGAGATTGTGCTTGTAAAAATACCATACTGTCTAAATGATATCAGAAAACCACCAGACACCATTGTTTTTGTTAAATTTTACTTACACTGCAAGAGACAGTGTGTCAGTCCTTTGCAGGAATAGATGTACATACTGTTGGTGGCACTCCGTCGCTTATGACGTCGAGCGTTCCAGTTGATCTGATCAACGGAACAGCCTACTCGTGAAATTAACATGCAAGTGGCTGAGCACTCCACAGACACATGTACCCTTAATGTAGTTCTCGGGGATATTCAGCGTGACACAATGTGATAAGCCTGACCCTTTGAATTACAGGCACAACAGAAACAGGAAGTAAGAGTGAGAGAAAGTTGTGGTGAAAGCGTACAGAAGAGTTCGCCACCATCCTCTGTCGGAGCCTCATGGAGCTTTAGGTGTTTTCGCTCAATAAACACTCACAACGCTCGGTCTGCGAATCTAAACCGCGTGTCCGCTGCCCTAACCACTGGCTATTGCGCCTCCACAGATGTACATACACACACACATTTATTCACGGGTTTACATGATACTCTGTAAAACTTTGGCAGTGGTCAAAGTTTTTTCTAATTTACTTATATAGTTTAGATCTGGGTTTGATGGGTTATTAATACTTGGTAGGGCCGTGTATTGTTATCGACATTAAGACCAAGTCCTTTGAAATTCTCAAGGAATCCGTTTATTTATAACATTACAATGAGTACAATAGTTACATGCTGGAGGCTGTGAGACTGATTACCATGAATGAACTATGAACATATGTTGGCAAAGAATTGGATAGCTACATTCTTTGTTGTGAGGCAAGAGGTGAGAATTAAGAGTATCTTGTATCTGTGCTGAGAGTGGTGAGAATATTGTCACCATGATATATGAATGACTCTTCTTCACACAGCCAACCAAGAATCCTGTTCATCTATCTGTTATGGAACTGTTCAACCTCTATCGTGTGTGTCTCATGCCTCTACCTATGAGTTTAGTGGACACCTAAATTTGTGGCCATGTGTTGTCAGGAAACTCATGGAAATTTCCATTTGAATTCACATGATCGATTGAAGGAAGCTAAAATTTCCATTTGAAATCACATGATCGCCTGAAGGAAATCAGGGCAAGTCATGTGATATGTGGTGGCCAATTTCACATTACTAAGCAGATGCAGTTTCAGATCTGAGCCTTGCTACAATAGAAACACCATTTTATGCTTTACATATAGATTTCTGCTTTTCCTCTTATTTTACTTACATTTGATTTATCTGAAAATTACATAGGTTGCACATTAAAACACCTTGCAATTCAGAATTTCATACATTGATATATTTTTGAGATTGTATATCAAGAAACCTAGTAGCTCTAGAAAGGAAAATTACAATGTTAAATCAGTTTCAAAAGTTAACAGTTTAAAAGAAACTACCAAAAGGTTTAATATGAATGAAACAACTGCTTGAACATGTAACAGAAAGGAAGATAAATACTGGAGCCTGTATAATTGCTGAGTCTGGTTTAAAACATCATGCATAGATAGCAACATCATGGAAACTATAGGTGAAAACTCTATATAAGACAAGAAATGAAAGCAGTGCTATGGACAGTAGTGGTACATACACACACCTATTGAAATCAGGCTAATAAATATGATTATAATGTGTGTGTATATGTATCAAATATTTATCTACCTGCTGATAGATAGACAGGCAGACAGAAAAATAGATAGACAGATAAATAATATCAATATACATGTACGATAATTGTATATATCATCCCCCATTTCAATACATAATTGCTTAGATTTTCTGCTTCTCATGATTTCAGTTAGCATGGTGACTCATAGGCCTTTCTGTCTTGGAAGCCAAGGGAAAATTTTGAGTATGTTCATACATACATACATACATACACATGTATATTAGCATGTATGTATGCGTGTTTATACGTGTCTACGTATAAATGTATATTATCAGAAAATGTCGTGAAAGTTAAATTTTATATGGAAAACAAATCTACAGGCTATTGAATCGAACGAATGTTTTTGACAAAGTCGTCTACAAAGTTTTAATTGCTGTTTTAGTTTTAAGTCTTGTCAGTAGATGATTGGTTGCTATCAGCTAAGAGTCAAAATGCAAAATATGCAGAAAAGTCATATGTGAATGATGTAAATTAAACGAATGCATCACAAATAGTAGCAGTACTGTCCTGATATCTCTACATAAGTGAAACATATTGAGACCAAACTATATGTGTAGCTGAGTGTGTCTTAATTGTACATATATAACTCTGAGTCAGTATAATTATCAAGGTGTGTATACACTTGTACAGATATTCAGTGTTGTGTGGATAGAGATGAATGTTAGCATAAAAAGGGTTTTTTAACAAGCTTTTGAATGGAAGTACTGAGGGTGACTGGTATAGATACAGTGAAGATATCATCAGAATATGCATATAGATGTAATTTGTGTAATTTGCTGCTTGATAACGAAAATGTGTACTGCTTTTCTAAGAAGACATTTAGAAAAATGTTCTAAACTTCGCTTTCTGAAACAGAAAATTTTTCATTGAAGCACTCAGTTCAGATATGTATGGAACACCAATGCAGAAGTACTGTGTTATCTTTAATAGTGTCACAAAGAGGATTGGTCACCAGTGTCGTGTTGTTACTGTATTAGATGTGTATTGTGTTGATGACCATTGTCTAGCTGGCTGTGTGTTTAAAAAATGAATTACTTCATGAACTTTTAACTTTTCATATATGTATTGCTGGACATGATTTAGTGTTGTGGCTGCAGAAAGTTGCTGATAATATCGATGCTGACAAAGAGAAGAGAAACACATTGAATCTGTAGAAGGTTAGCAGTGGTACATTGTGAGTTTCTGAAGTCATTTCTTGCTTTTTGTGTTATGTCTGAGGTGCTCTGGTGTTACCAAGGTGATCTATGTGAATGCCTAAGGCCATCTGGTCTTAGCAATCTGCTGAGGTCGTCTGACTGAGTTAGGTGCCAAACACCTTTTATAGAGTTAAAAGGAGTGAATTTGAGATCATCTAAGGAGCCATATCACATTATGGCTTCACACTGATTGGTCAATTTATAGATCAATCACATGAGTTGGCTCACTTGTGATCGCTAACTGAATATCTTGCTGTTGGGGTTTGAATCCCTACAAGAGTTTCTTCCCAGTGATTTGTGGTGTAAACAGAAAAAACAAATAGCAAAACAGCAAAATTATATACAAGTACAATAGTCAACATAAGTGCAAAGTAAAACATGTATTGAATACAGAATAAATGCTGAGATAAAGTTCATGTAACAATGATTAAGCAATAATTTTCTAAGTTATTCAAAGCATTGATATGAAAACTGGATGATGCATCTGCTGCAGAATTTTCAGCACCCTTGGTATGACATATATCCACAATAAATTGTGAAATATAAACAAGATGTCTAATGTCTCTTCGAGAATATTCATCCATTTTTACATTGTAACACATAAGTTAATGGTTTATGATCAAATATATGGTGACTGTTCTCACTTCCAAGAAATAATGAAAGTGTTTTACTAACAAATAAGTTGCTCCCATATCTACCAAGAATTGATATTTGGAAATGATGTTGTAAACGTACAAGACATGACTTACTAAAGGCACCCCATGTAGTCAAATTTAATCCTTAGCACTGCCATTTTTCAGCATTTGCAATGCTATTTTGAAAAAAACACAGTTGAATGCCTGTGTGTGTGTGAGCACCAGAACAATTGTGATACCAATAAAATGTTGTAGGTCTTCCACTACAAGTAAATGAATGATTTTTTGTAGTCCCTTAGCACCAAGAATTTGAGTGCACAGAAAACCAAGGTAATTGTAACTTTGTTAGTCTATTTGTCAAAGCCTGAATTCTGCCTTCAGTCATCTTATGAAACATTGTCAATTCAGAGTAAATAGAAGAGGTGAGGTAGGCAGTATCTGCATTAGAAATACTAGAAGAGGAAATATCCATGAAACTATCTGCCAAGTCAGACAACTGAGTAGTAGAGCTCTGTTCTCTCATAAGCATGTGTCACACGTCTGATGGTAGGTGCAAGAGAAAAAGATTTTGACTCAACATCTTCATTCTTCTCAACTGTTGAGAAGGTTTCTTATCACCCAAGACCTCCTCATGAAAGGGTCAGTGTAAACCACTTTTTCTTGGACATAGAAGTATGTTGCAATATTTCTGCTTTCATGTTCTGATAAGATGTGGTGTTAGAAGAGTTTGTAATCAAATCTTTGACTTCACTGCTTGAAGAAGAAGGCAAAATACCAACTAAAAAGTGAAATTGGAGCATATACAAAGAAATTCTATTCACTGCAAAATTGGAGTCAAGCTGTGAAAACCAAATTTGAGGATCTCAAGTAAATGGAAGGACATTGAAGGATAAAGCAGCCTACCACTATTTTCAGAAGAAAGCACTGAGGCAAGTTAAGTTGCTATATTTAGTGCAAGTTATTTGGAATCGTCCACATATGAAAAAATTAAATACTGGTTGCTACTGCAAGCTTGAGAATGCTCTAGTTAAAATTTGCCCTGAAATAATGCATTTGAAGCTAGACAAAAAGTTTGTGGTGAAAAAACATGCCTAAGCCATTAATGGACATGCTGTTAGCCCATAAATCTCATAGATCAAAAGGTGGGGTTTGTGGTAATAAAAGTTATGAGCTTTTGGAATCTGCTCCTTTGAACTTACCTGTTTGTTTGCCTTCTGACTTGTGTCCCTTGCTACACTAGAAAGTTGATTTTTATGAGATTGATGAGTCAGGTTGCTAATGCTGCAGGTTTTGCTGGCCTTTTCCCATGTTGGATGTATACTATGTTGATGACCATTGTCTTATACTCCAGATGACTGCATGTATAATAAATGAAGCAGCTCACAAACTTTTAACTTTTAACTTTTAATATATTTATTACTAGACATGTTTTACTGCTTTGGCTGTTTACAAAAGAAAGATGCTGATAATATAACTGCTAACTGGAAGGAGAGAACTGCACTGTAGTACATTGTGTGTGAGTGTCCATAGTCGTTTCTTGCTCAATGAGGTCTGGCTGAAGTCCAAGATGTTTTTGATACCATCAAGGTCAACTTTGCTGTTTATCCCACCTTGGTTGACAAATTAAAATATCAGTCTAGTACTAGGATCACTAATCAACTTAACCCCACCCACCAAAGTTACTGGCCCTATGTTTAAGTTAGGTAACATTATATACCAACATAGTTGTATTAAGGTATCTTCCTGTCTTTCAATTTCTTAAAATAACAAGCCTCTTGTTAATCAAGACATACACCAGACCATTTTGATTTAATTAGGATCAAGTTATTAACCTTAAACAACTTTTTCTAAAACATTGATGAAATTGAAATAAATGTTGAAATATCTTTAAAACGAATGAAAACTTTAAAGTTAAAAATAGCGAAATATAAAAATATAGTTTCTTAAAAACTGCCCGTATAAATCTGGTGGTGGTGAAACTAACCAGTATTTTTCAGAAACAATTTCATTTTTATAAATGTCTGTGCTGCTTCATAATGAAAATGTGTACTGCTTTTCTAAGAAGACATTTAGAAAAATGCTCTAAAACATCACTTTCTGAAACAGAAAATTTTTCAGTGAAGCACTCATATATGGATGATATATTTGGTATATAATCCATATACCAAATTTTTCAAATTTGGTATATGGATTATGTTTTGTATACTAATTATGAAAAGGAAATTCATTTTCCCAATAAATCCATTATTAAATAGTTATTAGCCTTCCAAATTTGCAAAATTTGGGTATTTTAGCCAATCAGAAGTGAGTATTTTACACATCACCCTGGCAAAAAACTCTGTTTCTATAGTAACCAATGGTGCTGTGCCTGTGCACAAGGAGGAGAAGGAAATACAAGAAAGATAATCTACTATGATAATACTCTTGTTTTCCTTCATTACAACATATGAATGAGAAAGGGAGGGGTGATATATGAATAAGGAAGGAAGGGGTGATGGCAAACTGGTTGTGGGAATTTTTTTCAACTCTGTGTCAGTATATGTGTGTTTACATAAAAGGGAGGCATGTGAATGTTTGTGTGCATGTGTAACAAATGATGATCGATGTCACATCTCATAAAATAACCACTAGATAACATTGACAAGTGTATTAATTTGATTTACCACCCATATTTATATATAAAATGCTACAATTAGCCATCATTTTTGAAGGCACAGGGTCAGCTAGTTTATTTTATAAAATCCTAGAGTGTATTGCAAACTTTTGTTCTTTAATCTTTTAACTAATAAATGTCTGTTTTAAACAATAGTTTGACTGTTATTTCTCTCAACTTATGTTTGTTTGTTTGTTCATAGCTTTTAAATATTTAATTTTCTTGCAAATGTTTTAATATTAACTTCATTCGTGTATATTTTAATGTTTTGACTGTTATTTCTTGCAATGTTTTGACATGCCAATGCTTCCGCCCCTGGTGATGAAAGAGGCAAGGAAACATTGTTTTCTGATTGGCTGAAAATTATCAAACTTTGAACATCTGTAACGTTTTTTCTAAATTTTTCTGTAATAAATAACAAATTTAAATTCAGCATCAAAAATTATATTTATATGATACATTAAAAACTTTTTTTTTAGCATGGCCGTTGCCAGTAACGCCTGACTGGCCTTCATGTTGGTGGCATGTAAAAGCATCCACTACACTCTCGGAGTGATTGGCATTAGGAAGGGAATCCAGCTGTAGAAACTCTACCAAATCAGATTGGAGCCTAGTGTAGCCATCTGGTTTTACCAGTCCTCAGTCAGATCGCCCAACCCACGCTAGCATGGAAAGCAGACGTTAAACGATGATGATGATGATGTAAACAGTGATGAAAACCACATAGATCCTTTGTGAAGAAAATGGGATCATCAATCAATAAATAAATATACAGGAAGGAAGGAAAGGAAAAAGAGACTTTAAGCCAAATATGAGGTAGATTTTCTATTCATTGTTAAAGTAGGGCCACTTTTGTATTTTATCTGATGGAGTCACTTAGTCACTATTGTTTGTAACTTGAAACACTTCAGTGAAGCAAATCATAAGCATTTTTTCATATAATTGTTCACCTAGATCTCAGAATTGAAGTAAAACAATTTAAGTGTTTTGAAATAATCCTTAAAGAGCTGGCAGTACTGTTGCCTATACATAAATCTGATGTGAATATTTCTTCCTGAATTTAAGCAAAAGAATTTCTGATAGACTTACTGACATAAGTACAAAAGTATCTCTCCCTTGCTGGTTTTGTTTCCTCATAACTTTCTGAAAAATTAATATTTTTTTAATGAAATTCTTTTCAAATACTCTTCAGATTGAGTAAGTTACAATTAAACTGGAATTTACTGTGAAAGAGTTTTTTTGTTGAGTGTAAGAAGAAAAGAAATGTTGACTGGTATTATCCCTGTTAACTTAGAAGTGCTAGTACTGCAGCTCTGTGGAGAGTTAGCTGTAGCAGAAACATGAGACAAACTGAAACTACAGTTTCACAGCAAATGGAAAAATATATGCAAACATTGTAGCTTCATCACATAACTGTGCATCATCAGCCATGGCATACCGAGCCACCTTCCATGCAAAGGGTTTTGACAGGAGATGGATCTTCTTACTAGTGGAATGTGTTTGACAAAATGTGAAATAGTAGATGTGCCAGTGTGATGAAATAATATGGCCAGAGTGCAACGATTAGGCTGAAATAGATAACAGTGATGATAGATGAGTTCATTACTTCTTTTCAAGGAAAACTTACAGTGAAGCATATGACTGGAAAATAGCTCATTACTCCATCCTATTTTCCATGCAGAAAAAGTTCTGACCCCAACCAGAATTTAAGCACCTTAAAAGGACTGTCTGTCCAGCAATAAATGTTATTGGTTAGTATGAACTTGCATTGCTGTGTTTTAAGCTTATATCCATCGTCTTATGAAAATTCTCTTGTGATGTCTATACTGCTGTCTTCTTTGATTTCTGTGTTGTTCAATATAGTGATGTTGACATTGTCTATGACCTATCCAATTGAGTGAAATGTTTCTCAACACATATATCTCAGGTGCTAATTGCTCAAAAGGCAAAATATACAAGAGGGTACCAATGACAGACTAGGTGTGTAATTCTAAAAGATTTCTGCAATTTAGTCTCATTGTTGAACAAATACCACTGTACATTGAATTCATCTAGTCTCTAACCAAAATATTTTGCATTGAGCACTGCTGCCAGTTAGTGATGACAGACCTGTGAACAGATTTTGATTCGTCAAAATAGAACGCATTCCACCAAGGACAGGTATATTATCTATCTTCTCTATGCTGTAGTACATGTGGTAGAATTGTCAAATAAAATCTGAAACTGTATGAGAAGAGTTAGAAGTAGGATATTTTCAGTTACCTCTTGTTTGTATTCTATCCCTGCGGTTCCGCAACTCTCCAAAACAAAAATAAAGAAAAAGAAATTGTGCTATTGTTGACGAACTGTGACATAAAGTATGTCCTTTTTATTTTTAAGCTCGTCGTGAAGAACTATTAGAAGATCTCTTTAAAGAAAACTATCAGAACAGAAACAATGTTTTAACAAAGAGATAATAATAGCAAACAATAGCTTAAGAATAGAGTTCATCATGACTACTGCTCAGTCATTTCTTCTACATGGATCATAAAGGTTAGATTGTCTGAGCTACAGCAGGCTCTCAGTTTCAAGGATGCAACAGCTGTTTGAAGGACTAAGGTAGCAGAGACATAAATCAGCAACATATTCACCATTAGTAATTTGATGTGCCATAATGGCTGTGTGCTTTTTGATTCCAGGAAGAAATGAGGAGTTTTTGAGCAGTACAACGAGCTTTAGTGTCTCCCACAATGGTATACCATGATTCTAGACAGAAGAGTTGGTGCATGTAATGAAAAAACAATAAGGTTATGAAATACAGCAGAGTTGAGTGGTTGTGCGAGCGGCAAATAACATTTTTTTAATATTTGAATGGTCTGCTTACAGGATAGTCTAATCTAGTGGCAATAGGATTTCTGTGCAGGGTATGCTACACCTTGTTCCCAGTAACTCAGTTTCAGTTTTAAAATATATATCTAGGTTGAAATGGCAAATCAGAGACTTCTGATCTATGTAGCCAACCGTTGTGCACTCTGATAGCGAAAATATTGATGTTGATGACGATGACAGCCAGGAGGTGGAAGGGATATTTATGTTGATGTTGATCATGTTAGTAGCCTTTCTGTAGTTGTCGCACTGCCAAAAACGTTTCCTCAGTTATATATCTTTCAATAAATATATAAATGAAAACCATTTCCCAAAAGCATTTACACATGAAATACTATCTTGTGGTCCCCACTTAAACAGTTATTCATGTCCATAACTAAAATTTATATATTTTTATTGTGTTTTATATTTGCATTTGAAGTTATGTCCATGTTGCACTGAGGAGTCTAATATGAAATAACCATAAGGAATTGCTTGTTTTGCTTTAGCACACAGAAGCACTTAACAGTTTATCTGTATCGATAGGTAACTGTGGAAAGATATTTCGTTTGTGCAAAGATTAAATCGCACATTAACAAATATAAATGTGTTCAGAGAGAACACAGTGTACGTCAAGTGAGTAAAACACATTACTGAACAAATAAATTGTAGCTTAGTAGCAAAGAAAAACTAAACAAAAGATGCTTACAAAAACAATTACATTGTATGTTGCAAGTTAAATCTTCTCCTAAAGAAAGAACATGTTTAGATCAGTTTTTTCCCTCCTGTAGTAAACAGAATTGGGTGTACTTGTATTTGTAAAGTGCTTTACAGCTCTAAATCTTTCAGAATTTGAATCTTGCAATTCTTTTGATGATTAACAGTGTCAGGTTAATCTCTTGTGTGAAATTTCTTAAGCAACTTTTCAAACAGAAATGACTGATTTACAAGTTCAGAAATGTCAGTTTATAGCAACAGAATATTTGATATAAACATTTACTGGGCTAAACATGGAGATTATATGAGAAGTTTTTGTAGTGAGAATGAAACAAAATCTCAATATTTTCCAATTAACGAATCATTTTTATCCATTAACTTCTGTTTCTTGTGCTGGCATGGAAGGAAAATTATCTTTCTTTTTCATTTGGGGCAATTGCTTTTACAGCTGCATATACATCTTATAAACTAAGCCATAGAATATCAAATAGGTTGTATTTCAAGAAATTTAAAACTAGCAGAGTTGCTTTTCCTTCCCATATAGTAAATAAAAGAATTTGTTTGACCACATGGACATACTTTCTGAACTTCATACTTTCAACTATCCTATCCTTGCTCTTCATATGAACATCTTTGCAAAAACTACCTTGAAACAAAAGCACCTGTTTGTTGAAATGCATGCTTACAACAAAATAATGAACGTTTGTAATTGTAAGAAGTCAAGCTGACAGGATCATAGCAAAAAAAATATAACACGTTTTTTTCTTGCAGTTGTCTACAACCTGTACATTCTAAGTTCAAATTCCTCCAAAGTCATATTTTGTCTGTCATCCCTCCAGAGTTGATAAAATAAAGAATTAATCAAGTACTAAGATTGATAGAATTGACTAATTTCATCCCTCTAAAACTGCTGGCTTTGAGCCAAAATTTGAAGCAATCTTTAATTATAAGTGGCTGAAGAATAGTTTTGAAAATGCTTTGTGATATTTGTTCCTCTTCTGTGTTGTGAATTTAACTCCTACTGATTCCAACTTTGCTTTCCATCTTTCTGGGATTGAAAAACTAAAGTACTAGTCCAAATATTAGAGTTTATTCAATTGTCTTCTCCTTCATAATTTGCAGTCTTGTCAGAAACAACTGTGTCTAATTATAGTAGGATTTATATAGTTTCAGCTGACCAGTGTATATACAATCTTCCTATATGCATAACAAATCTTCTTCTATTGATCTAGCAGTCTCATTATGCTTGCTGAGGCAGTTAAATATAAGCAAAACATGGTAGAAGTTGTGAACATGCCTGCCAATAATCAGGCTATCTTCCCACTTACTACTTAAGATATTTCAAATTTTGATTAATTGATATTATGATGTTTCAATTCATAAAAAAATTTTAAATACTGTTTGATTTAAAACTCTCACCTTTGTTTGCATTTAATTTAGTTAAGCATTGCTCAACAACGTTTCTTTCCCATTGATAGAAATAGTTTCAGTTACTACGTTCAGCATTAACTGTGTTAGCACCAACTTTACTAGAGTATAATGAGTTTAATGTCTTTGTCCACAGAGGGCACATAATGTACTTCCAACAAAATTGCCTTATGAATAAACTCAAGGACCTAGAATGATTTAAAATATTGTCAGAGACTAAACACCGTGGAAGTTTGAATATTTTGGTCTTTCCTACGTTAGATGTGTTACTGAAATACTGAAATAGATAACAGGAGAAAATAAAGCATGCTACTGTGTTGGTTCAGCATAATATGATGAAGATAATCCAAGATAAAACTAACAGCCTTAGCACCCATCTTATGCTCAAGCAGAATTTACTAGTTTATCAATAAGTTTGAGACAGTAATTCTGGAATAACAAACATATTATCAATGTAAATATATCATAGTAGAAGTCTTATTATAGAATGATGCTCTTTCATTTCAGACTGTTTGTGCTTCATTAGAAACAAAAGAGTGTGAAAAAAAAAAAATGATGAGAGCAAAAATAGAAAGAACAGAGGAGAAATGAAGAACAAAATAGTTCCAAGGGATAAGAATTTTGTGAGTTATTTAATTTGCTGCAAAATTTAGTTCATAGGACAGCATATCAGCTAAACGTATTGGATTTTCATTCTACAGAAACTTTTCAATCTTATCATTTTATTCAAGATATCTCTTCCTTGAGACTAGCATCAAATCCCCTATATTTTGTGAATGGAAGACTTTTAGGTCAGTGGTGTATTAAAATCAATCTAAACTTATTTTAATAGCTGCATAATATGTTCAATAGGACGGTCTGTTCTTTCTTAGTTTCTTTCTTCTCTTCCTCTTGATTTGATACAGGACAAACATTCCAAATACTAAAATTTCATCATTCATTCCAGCATGAAACAAATATTATAACATCGCATTTGGTTGTGTATACTGTTCTTCAAATACATCATTTCTCATAATAAAAATATTTTAGTAAGCTCATCAGACATTCACTGAATATTTTGTATGCCACTATGGATTCACATTCAACACTTAAACTACCATTTCTGGCATCCCTGTACAAATTGAGTGAGCTTGAAATAATAGCTAAGACCCCCATAAATTGTAGCTTAAAAAAGATGAGATAGTCATGGTTGGAATACTTTTAATCATAAGATGTTTAATATCGAAGTAAATTACAACTTTCTGCTTGTTGCTAAAGATTGAATTATTTTATCTGACCCTGTTTTATTTTTGTTTCATCTTAGCTTTTCACACTCAACTCATCACTTTACTTAAACCACACTCTAAAAATAAAATGGTTTCATCTATGCATTGATTTTGATAAACAAAAGCTTTTTTACTTTTATGAGAAATAATTATTTTATCCCTCTCATTTCTATGCATTATCTAAATGAAAATATTTGAAGGAAACGGTAATATCATATGATAACCATATAAGACAAGTTATCTTCTGCAATGACGTATACATACATATACATATACTTGTATGTACACACACACACACTTTTTGAAATTAACATGAATTATTGAAGTAAAGTAATTTGAAGAAGGAAATAATGAATCGTCTGGAGCCATTATCTGCAGTAAGATATCAAACTGATTCAATGCAGTATATCAAGTTTTGTATAAATAGCAGAATAATCATTGTGTTCATATCACTTCAAGATTCCTATTGAACGTATCATGCAGCTTTTGAAATAAGTTTAGATTAATCTTAATACACCACTGAACTAAAAGTCTTCTATTCACAAAGTGTTGGGGATTTGATGCTATTCTCAAGGAAGAGATATCATGAATAAAACCCCACCATAGATACTACAGGAAGGAATGCGCCGATAAAGGAAACTTCTATGCAGTTACTTGATAGCTAGAAAACAAATTACATGCAATTTATATTCTACTCTTTTAATTAGAATATTGTGTAATGTAATCCCTGATAGACAAGAAAACAAACAAATGAAAACAATGGAATGGGCATGGTTGGAATGTCTTTTATTATAGTTGTGCTTAATCAGAGTTAGCCAACATCACCAACATTATTAGCAAAAGAAATTTTTCAATTACTACCTATTGCTCCTTCGAAATAGTAACAATTCATTTCCTGTTTCACTTTTTAGATATTACTGTGTTCATTTTGAATTGATAGGGTTATAACATGTCAAGATGAATTGAATACACCATAGGTAGGTTTATATCAACCCTTGAATAAATGAAGCATAAACTGACTTCAGTAGAATTTGATTTTGATATTTGTTAAGCACTTGTAAGAAACATTAAAGATCACTGGTGAAAAAGGGACCCTGCCAGTCCTATCTATGGAGGAGGTCACTGCAAGTTCAATCTGTGGAAAAGGCCACTGCCTGACCTCTCTGTGGAAAAGGTCACTACCAGTCCTAACTGTGGAGAAGGTTACTGCAAGTTCTATCAGTGGAAAGGTCACTTCCTGTCCTAACTGTGAAAAGGCTTTAATAGATTTTTTTTATAAAACAACTGCAATATTACAAAGTATTTATTCATTAAAAATAATCAATATCTCATAATGAAATTATTTCATATTTCACCAAAGTTTCAGTAAAATATTCTATATATTTTCAGATCCTCTTTAATTATTATCTTGCTAGCTTTGTCATCCATGTCTGTTATATCACCAAAATACTGTTATTATATTCCTATTCTCCTCTATTGTGGAATTCTTAAGATTTTGTAATTTCAAGAAAATGGTAAATATAATATTCAAGACCTTGTGACCTGAAAATTGATATTCTCGATGTAATCAAATGAAATTTTCTCATAGAATTGGCTTTCATCAGTGAAAGCATGCTTTTCACTCTCTCTATGTGTCTGTTTCTTATCACTATTTTCTCTTTCATCAACGTGTGTGTGTGTGTGTGTGTGTTCTTCATATTAATAGAATATGGCTGCATCAATAGAAAAACATTTATTGGAAATTTTGTTTCACTCAAAATCTGTAATTATATTCTTCGTCTGTACATACATACATGTAAATGTGTGTGTGTGTGTGTGTGTGTGCGTGTGCATGTCCTCATCCTTCCATGTAAGCAATGTATAATATTTCACACTTTTCATATGCTATCACATAGTTAATTCTGTTTTGACACACTTCTGTTTCTTATAAATCATAATTAGACCAATTTTTGGCCATTAGCATTTATATCTTTAGCTGTCATTAAAACACACATTAATCATCAATATTAGTAAGAGTTACTTACATATCCAATAAGATTCCTATTAGCAATATATTTGATGGAAATAAAGTGAAGAATTTGTGAAATCAAATTGCAGATCCAGATCATTAAAACATGCTGAGAGGTAATTTAGACAGATTTTGTTTTTACAGTCTTTCTTAAATTATAATTTATAGATCTATTTATAAAACATTTGTAACATAAGGAGGCTATAATGCATGGGGATATATGATCCACTAGGTGATAATCTGGTCGAGCCAAACTCATCTTCAGATATAGTTGGCTGCAGGATTCAGACAGGCTTTAACTTTAATCCTGCTCAGAGCCAACAAACTTTTTTCTCATCTAGTATACTGAATCACTATTTATCATGGCCGTTGCCAGTACCGCCTGACTGGCCTTCATGCCTGTGGCACGTAAAAGCACCCACTACACTCTCAGAGTGGTTGGCGTTAGAAAGGGCATCCAGCTGTAGAAACTCTGTCAAATCAGATTGGAGCCTGCTGTAGCCACCTGGTTCCCCAGTACTCAGTCAAATCATCCAACCCATGCTAGCACGGAAAGTGGACGTTAAACGATGATGATGATGATGATGATCCAGTCACAAGAAATTTATGTGTTAAGGTCATCCCTATAGATATTCTCTAGAAATTATAACCAGCATTGATTTTGTTACAACCGTTCATATCTCAGATGTCAAATGTAAACAAACAATGAGGTTGAAGATGAAAAAGTGGATAATGGGTATATATGCTATATTTCAGGGGTTTTTGCTCTTTCATCAGCCTCCATCTAACCTATTAATCATCCACGAACTCATTGCATAAATAACCACTGCATAAAAATATTTAATATACTTTCTAGCATATTATGGTGCATAACAAAGTACTATGAGACTACAAGTCATTAATATTTACATACTGGGTTCCAGGAATGTGTTTAATTTGTAAATTGATGTGTGTGTGTGTGTTTGTGTGTTTATGTGTATGTGTGTTTGTGTGTGTCTTCCAAAAATTCTCATTGCTTTTGCAACCTTGTCAATGTATGTCAATTCTGTCCATAGACTTCAAATCCATTCACAAGGTCAACCCAAAGCTATAGTAGAAGGCACTTGCTCAAGGTGCCATACAGTGGGACTGAACCCAGAACCAGGTGATTGGGAAGTGGGATTCTTACAACACAGTTATACCTGTGCCATTAATTTAATAAATTCATAAGAATGAAAGTCAAATTCAACCCTAGTTCTATTTGAATGTAGAATGTAAAGGAATATAATTAAATAACACAAGGCATTTCAACTGTTGTCCTAATGCTTCTATCAATGCATCACCCTTCCTTATCTTTCTTTCTTGCCTTTAACCCTCCACCGCGGAGTATAGGCCACTTATAATTGAATTCCATGTCGCATAATTTTTCGCTTTTGTACTTATATTCTGCCATGAATGTCCTCCTTTCTCTAGTTCCTTTTGTGTTGATTTATGCCACGAGTTCTTAGGTCGACACCTCTTTCTATATCCATCTGGATTCCACTGTAAAGCACTTTTTGCTGCATTTGGTGTGTCCTTTCTAACTGTGCTACCAATCCACTTCCACTTTTTCTTAAATATTTGCTCCCTAATCGAAACTTGATTCGTTCTTTGCCATAGCTCCATATTGCTTATGTGTTCGGGCCATCTAATTTTAAGTATACTACGCAAGCACCTGTTGATGAATGATTGTATTTGCTTTTTTTACTTAACTGTTGTTTGCCATGTCTCAGCCCCATACAATAACACCGTTTTTACGTTAGTGTTAAAAATTCTTATTTTGTTTTTTATTGAAATTACACTTGCGCTCCATACTTTTTTTAACAGGTAGAAAGCGGTCCTTGCCCTACTTATTCTCATCTTAATATCTTCGTTGGTGCTGCCTAAGAACGTTATCTTACTACCTTAATACGTAAACTGGTTTCTAGTTTAATATGTTCACTGTTTTCTTCATTAATGCACATAATTTTTGATTTGTTACGGTTGACTTTCAATCCTAGTTTGGCAGCTATTGCTTTTAATTTTGACGTTTTATTTTGCATTTGGCTATATGTTTGTGAAAGTAGCGCTATATCATCTGCAAAGTCGAGATCTTCTAGAGCTTCTGCATCCGTCCATTAAATGCCTGTTTGGCTTTCAATCGTAGTTTCCTTCATAATCCAATCTATAACTAGTAGAAATAAAAAGGGAGAAAGTATACAGCCCTGTCGAACTCCTGTTTTTACTTCGAATTTATCCGTAGCTCTGTTTCCATGCAAGACTCGTCATGACCTTCCTTGGTAAGTTGCTCTTATTATAGATATATACTTGTCTGGTATGCCATAGTGCTGCATAATTCTCCACAAGCCTTCTATATCTACACTATCAAATGCTTTTTCGAAATCAATAAAATTAATATAAAGCGGTGCATTCCAGTCTGCGCTTTGCTCTAAGATGATACGAAGAGTGGCAATTTGATCTACACATGAACGGTTCTTCCTAATTCCGGCTTGTTCTTTACATAGCAATTTATCGACTGCTGTCCTCATCTGCTCCAAAAGTATCCTGTTAAAAACTTTTCCGGGAGTCGATAATAACATAATCCCTCTATAATTTCCACAAATGCTTAAATCACCTTTTTTTTTTTGGCAATTTTACGATGAGTCCCTCTTTCCAATCATTAGGCACATTTTCTTCCTGCCATATCTTAGAAAATAATGGATGAAACATTTCCACCTCTATTTCTATAGCGGATTTCATTGCTTCAGCTGGAATATTGTCTACACTTCCCGCTTTCCCATTCTTGAGGGATTGTATAGCCTTTCTTGTTTCAAACTTGGATGGTGGGTCAAGGCTGATGTTAAGATCCAAATTTCTTGGCATAGTGTTGGCTATTGTGTCTGGAGGTAGTCTATTGAGCAAATCGTCAAAATGCTCCTTCCATCGATTTTTTTGTTCTAGAATATTATAAATACACATTAGTACAGGCTGCCTACCACACCTTTCCATGAACCTAAAAACAAGTTTCTTAAATGTACTTTCTGACTCAGGGTTATTTGATTCATATATTTCAAATATTTACTTTCAATAACTTCATATAGCTAAGCTCTGAGTGTAAATTCTACTAAGTTTACTATAGTTTTACAGAGAAAAATAACAATAATAGTTAACCAAAGGAGCCTTTATGTAATTGTCTGCTCTGCTAGAAAGGGCTGTCAATTAATCTTAAATCATACTCAACCATTTTGAATATAGTAAAGTTCATTGGAACAGTGTAGTCTCCAATATACACAAGGATGATGATTCATAGGTCTGAATTTAAACAACAAAATGTAACAATACTCTTTTGTTGTATAGCCTAAATTTTTTAGTGTATAAGATAGTGAGATGTCAAAGCTAGCAACTGTAAAGGAAACAGAACAGCTTTCTTCATGACCCAACATAGAAACCTCTACATTGTCTCAAACTGGTAGAAATAGTAGCCAAGTTACCTAGAAATCACACTCTACAATCTTAAAAAATTGATATAGGCTTTCAACGAGCCCTACAACTCAACATCCATGAACTCAGACACCCCAAACTAAAGAAAGATTTATAACCAAAAGCCCTACCATAAATAGCCACACACTACCTCCTCAATGAGGCCTTTGACACCATCCTCCAGAACATCTCATTACTAAGAAGGGACCTTAGAATGGATCAAATCCTCCAAATACACACCATTATAAAGAGTAAAAGACAACCTAAGTCAATGAAAAGTCTTCTAACACAGGCCAAAGAAGACTCATCAACAACATCAAAACCAATAGTAAAAAAAATGCTGAAGACCTAACTGTGGTATATGTATTGACCTAATTGAGGGATCAGAATTCTCTTTCAAACAGGGTCAACATTTCACAGTGAAAAACATCTTCACACGTGCTTCAGAAAACCTAATATATGTATTAACTTGCTCAGGGTGTCAAGGACAATATATTGGTCAAACTAAAATCAGTTTACATCAGATGATAACATTACACAGACCCCAAATTAAAATACAAGAATACAGAAAATTAGGATTAAGCAAGCACATCGATATTTGTGCCACTAATGAACAACCCAACTTCAGAACTTTTCCCCTCTATAAATTCAGGGACAATGCAACTTATAGTCAGTGCATCAGCAAAGAAACATTCATCACAAAGTATAAACCTCTTTTGAATTCTGCCACCACAGATGGAACTACAACAAAAATTTAGAACATTCCCATCACTACTGCTACAACCACAATAGGTCACTTTTAGATTATTTGACCGTTTAAAGACAATTCCACGAACAATTTACTGTGGCACAGCACTTCTTCTTCCTATTCTCCTCCCTCAGCTGCTCCTGCTCAAACCATGAACTATCTGTACTTTTATTATTCCTTCAAATTTACTACTAACTACCTACCAGGCAGTCACGAAGGAATTGTGAGAGACACAGGCTGCCTGAAAACTATGGAAATATTTACCTATTCCGAGACTATGAAAATATCTACAAAACATTTCACTTAATCTTTTTCTGCAATTTAATTGTTCTTCTTATTTTACTCTTAGTTGAAAAAGTCTAAAATGACAGAAACTGGTACTAAAATGTACTTCATGATAAAATTATTTTGGCATTTTCTACCTTATCTTAATTTCCTTATATATATCAACCTGTGTGTTACTTCTCTACCTTCTACATATATATGTGTGTGTGTGTATAAAACTATATATATATATATACATAGATGTCTGTGGGTGTGTGTATCATCATCATCATCATTGTTTAATGTCCATTTTCCATGCTTGTATGGGTTGAGCTGTTTAACATGAGTTGACCAGACTCTAAGTATCTGTTGTGGCATGGTTTCTACATGGTTTCTACAGAGTTTGCTAGGTGCTCTGTACATGCCACTGGCACAGGTGCATTTAAGCAGTACTGGCATGAGCGTATTTTATGTGGCACCGAAATCTGTAAAGGATAAGCCTGTATAAATAGATGACAGCAATTTTACTTAGCTTAACATATCTTCTCAAGCAGAACAAAATGCCATAACTTCTAGTCTCTTGTCATTTCCTGTGTGGCCCAGTGTCTGAAAATTCTTTCTCACCACTTTATCTCATGTGTTCCTGGGTCTACCTCTTCCGCAGGTTCATTCAACAGTTAGAGCTCAGCAGTCAATTACTTGGTCTATTGTTCCTTCTGTCTGTCTGTCTGTCTGACTGACAGTTTGTCTCTCCACTCTTGCTAAATTTCATTTTATTTTTCAGAAAATTTTTACATTCCTAACAGAATACAATAAGTTGTTTACAAGAGTCCATGTGATCCTCATTTCATAAGAGCTGGTAATCATTTTTTCAACAATTGTTGAGACAACAAATTGCTAATTGTTATGCATGTTTTCACCACAAAATTTTTGTTAATGAACACACAAATATGTTTCCACATACAGCATTAATTTCTTTTCACTTTAACAAATATCTGTAATTAGTTAAAGGAAAAAATGGTCACCCAATGGGAATTAACTCCAAATTATTTTTGCTCATAAAATCCAATAGTATTTCACTTTTAACATGAAAAATCTATAAAACTATTTATTGTTCTTGCTTCCAGTGCCATTTTTTCAATAATTGGTTTTATTTTATCAATGATTATCGTCAGAATCAAGCAACTAAAGCCAGAGGCAAATATTTTGGTGGGGATAGAGACTTAAATTGGAAATGCATGTCAAGAATTTTCTTTAATTTAGAATGTACTTTAGTTATTTTATTTTTTACATAGGAATGAATGTTGTTGTTGTTGTTGTAGTTGTTGTTTTTATTATTATTATTATTATTATTATTATTATTATTATTATTATTATTATTATACTACCACTATTACCATTTCTATTATTGCTTTTGTTTATGTATATTATTAAAATTTTTGTTTACATAGTTAAAATCAATATTGGTAATGTTCATATGAATTGGTTTTTCAAGAAGTAACTTCAATGTAATGGAGAAGCATTCTGTAAAACATTGCTGGCTAAAGGGAAAAACAAAAGCAGCAGTAAAGTCAACAACAAGATCAATAACTGCAACAGTAAGGCATTAATGAAAATATTGGCATACAGTCAAAGTCTACAGTTGATGGAGCAACATATGAAAGAGTTTCATATTCTATTTGTTTTATTTATTCTGAATATTATAGTTGCTTTGGTCGTTAAAATGGTGAATGACTGCCTACAAATCCATGAATTTAAGCACTGCTCTGTACAGTAATCGTACTCTGCGTCTTTGGCAGAGCACATTATTCAGTTTGCTTCCGACTAGACGAAGCTAAAATATGCCATGGTTCTGCTTCATGGTTGAGTGAATTATATCCAGTTAAGGGTAAAAGTATTTGCTCCAACAATTCAAATGTAAACATTGAAATTTGCAAAATAAGCAATGAGAAAGGAAAACTAAAACTAAACAACCCATCCTACCCATTTAGAATTGAAAAAGTGAACAAAAGTTTCATTTCTATGATAAGTTGAATTGTTCTGAGAATTTTGGATATAAAAAGGCTGAATATTCATTCATCAAGTGAGAACAAATGAGTTCTGATGTTTTCAATACATTCTATTGAACAAATTGTAACTTAGTGATTCCATGATACCTCACATTTATTTGATAGAGGACTTAGTTTAAAATATAATTAAATGCCTCTTTTTCAAGACACACAAATGTTATTTTAAAGATTTTATTTACTTTTGTTTTGCTTGTACAAACCATTAGTTTCCATGAACTTTACGAGTTTTCCGGTACCATTTATTTCATGCACACATGGAAGATGAACTGAGTTCATTGCTATCAGATACAGGTAAGAGAAATTAGAGTTGTAGTGACTTTTTTGCCTGCAGATCTGATAACACTTATTGCTTAACACTAAATGAATATAATAACTGCACAATAAAGTACTCTTTTCAGAAAAAACAAAGTTCTGTTATCCTGTTTAAAAATCAAAATCATGTGTGTGTGTGTGCACATGTGTGCATGGGTTCATGCGTGTGTAATTAATATAGGTAGAGATGTGCAAAGTTTTACCAAAAAGGAAAACTATAACTGTCATCAAATATTACTAAGGGTGTTAGAACCACCTACATTGCTAGAAATAAGAGCTTAAACACTCTAATGCTGCAGTCAAAGCACATAATTGTATACATACATACTATCAGAGACTGTAATCACCTGGAAACTACAGCTGAGATATCCCCATACTGATCGAGTTACAATAGAGTTTCAATGAATACAGAGATTAGTACAACTGCAAAATTTTACTTTTTAAATTATTTCTAAGGTCATTCACAACATATTTCATTTAAATATTCCTGACACATGTTTCTGCTACATAGACACCGAGTAATTGTATTTGCATGCTGTTACTTTCAACCAGTGATTTAGTCTATGCGCATATATTCAAGGTTCATCCATTGAAGTGGATTGAAGTGAACTAAATGCATGTAATTTTGGCTAGTAGTATATTTTTGGTAGTTGACTATAGTTTTTGAGTGCAACTACAGGAGAAAGCTAGAGAACAACAAAGACCTCTCCTTCTACTAGAACTCTTTGTTGCAATGATTAGAGCAATTCATGATGGCATGAAGGCACTTGTTATCCACCAAGCTAATATGTCAGAAGAATTCTCAGTCACATGTTGTAAATTTTAACCTTTTAATTGACCAAATAAATAGTGTATCTGGTAAATTGTTAGCTGCATAGCAGATCAAATTTTGTCTGAGATACTTTAAGGTACTGAAGGCTAAGAGCAGTGGAGAGAAAACTGGAGACTTCTGAAAGAAGTCTCTATTTTGTATAAACACACTATATAAACTAGTTTCTAAAATTGTCATAAAAATATCTCTAGTATAAACTTTATACTTATCACTTTACACTTTGATATTTATAATTATATTCTCAGTAAATGTAATTATGCACTTCTGTGATTTAAAACATTTTCTATTTGTAAATTATACTAAATTCAATACATATTTCAGTTATAAAAGGATTCCCTGTCCTTTGCTTAAATACATAGTATTTACATAAGTGGAATGGTTCAATATTGTAGGCAGAGTCAATGATAAATTCTTTATTGTATGTACTTATAAACTCTATTCTGAGGCCACATCTTATTCAGCTAATTTGTTATCCTTTCTTTGCACAATCGATAAAATAAGTACAAATAGTATTCATGAATCAATTCAAACAACAATATTTCAATTGTTCAAATCTGTCACCTTGTACCCATATTGATCTTACATGACCTTATATTTCAACAGAACAAGTAATTTTACAGTTGTATTTCAATTACATCTATGTGAAGGCTTTCTAAAATAATACAATGAACATCTATTTACGAAGATCAATGATAGTCTGTGTCAACAATACCAACTGGGGTAAAATGCAAGCATTCAGGTATCTTATAAAAGGAAAAGAAACAGCCATTGTTTCAGAGCCATTTTGCTGACTTTGAAAGGATATCAAACTCTTAGTGGTTGTTAATTATGTCCTCTTTATTATATTGATTACTTTCAGATATCAGCATTTTTTCCAATCCTTTACTCTGTTGCAGACTTATTAGTTGTTTCTCTGAGTAACATTCACACTTTGTTAGCTTAAACATTTCTTGTACATGTTTTTTGTGAATAATCAAATCTGTCAGTTTGTATGTTTGATGTGTTTGATCCTTATTTGTAGGGACAAACATGTAAAAAGAAATCTAAAACAAAGTACTTAATGCTTCACGAAATGGAGTTAAATATATTTACTTATAAATTTATTTCCAAATCTATACATTTGTTTCTGTCATTATTATATCTTCAGAACTAATAAGAATATGTTTTTTAATAAGTTAATAGCACAGAAACTTCCAATTCAAAAATAGTGTATGCACAGATAGTGAGACAGTGGCAAAATTTTCTTTAGTTAGAGGTAAACTTAAACACATTTTTGACTGATACAATAAAATATTCAGGAAGCAGAGTGAGGTGGAGGCTAACACAGTACAATGGTCACTAAAGGACTATGAAAATTAAGACATGCTAGGAACAATGAAATAGGGTTGGCAGAATGTCAGTAGACAGCCCACAGCAGAACTATGTCTAGAACACATAACCACACATCAATAACATGAGAGAGGTTGCACCAAAAAAACATGAAAAAGTAGAGAAACTTCTCAATGGGAATGTGAGGCAACATGCTACAACCTAAAAAAAAAAAGCAGATTGCACAAAATTTCCGAGCAACTGACAGCAATGTTCTTACATTCTATTTGTTACAGAAGGAACACAAAAACTTCACAGACCCTGTTATGGAGCCCCCCAGCTTAGCAAATTTGCAGAACCAACACTTCCAGCAATAAGGTCATTCCTACTTTCTCTCACAAGTATTGCAATTGCTCATGTAGAAAGAAATACATCCACACACACACAAACGTACACACAGGTGCTTATCTATTCAAAAGACCACCACACTGCATACATGCACAGTTAAGTACACACCTACTGGAATGCACACATGTAAGCAAACACTCTCACACACATACAAACATACACACTCACACAAACACACACACTAGACCATACACTCATGTACCCACACAATCACACACATGCACATACAAACAGCCACTCACAAACACACCCACCATTATTCCCTCCTCCTCCCACATAAGGAACTACACCCACAAATCTTTTTTATAAGACGACAAGCAAATCTAGGCAGATCTGAGACAAAAGACCGAACCCTTAAAAACGTCACAGATGGTAATGCATACAGACTCACAAAGACACAAATACACCCACATAGATACACATGTATGCTCACACAACTTTACATTTACTTTCATCCTTAGCTTCTCTTTTAAGCAAACACGTGTGTACATTCACAAAGGCATAAGACACATTCTTGGACAGACTCAGAGTAGACCATGAGGTGAGAGAGTATGTCATAAAAGAGGTTGTGAATAGTGCCAAAAGGGCTCTGACTAACAAACAACTGAGTCATTGTTTAACCATGACATTAAACAACCGATTGACTTGTTAGTTGGTTAGATATTTAAGCAATTGACAAACAATAAAGAAATGATATTGAATAAAATCATGTGTTTACTAGTTGAACGCTGGGGTCAATGTAATCAACTAGTCCTCTCCCACAAATTTCAGGTTTTGTGCCTTAGCAGAAAGGGTTATAGGCATAATGACCCTCTGAAGACACAAGAAGGTTAATAAAATAGTTTAGAAAAATAGATTAAAGAATAAGGGGACATTTAAGTTTAAAGGAGTAGAATCAATTTTGAAGTGAACTGTAGCTAAATTTGTAGCAATATAGCAATGTAACTTCTTAAATCCATATTTAGAAACAGCCCTGTTGCTAAATGGTTAGCCATTGAGTTGAAATTAAGAAATGATGAAATAAATATTGAAAAACAACAATGAAAAAATTTAGAAGTGAATATTATTGAAAGATCAGAGAAACAAAGTCTAAATTCTATTAAGGATTAGAGAGGGCGAGAATTATATTGAACATTTTCAAAGTCATGTAAGAGATATGTTACAAAGGCACAGAAAATTTGTTGGGGCAATATTAAAATTAATAGCACAAAGTAAATAGTGAAAAACTGTGAAAACCCTACATTTCAAAGAAAAGGGTGTTAAATATTAGTGAAAAGATGAAAGGAGAAATGAAATGAGTACCTTGGAAACAGCTGCATATTATGAGAGGATATCAAATATGACAAGGATTTTGAGTTTTACTATAGAGAAAACTAGCTTGGAAATTATGAATAGGAAACAGGTGGCTTTGTTGCAAGGAAGATGATGAATGTAGGAGTCTGTGACAGAAAATACTGTTAGTGAAGATTCTGAGGGAGAGAGAGAGAAAGAGGAAAACAGGACAATAAAGATTCATAATAATTAACTCAATGAGTAGAACTATGAGAGAACTAATTTGATATGCAAAAACCAATGCATGCACAATGAAATCAGGTGAGGTGACAGATGTAAAATATATAAGAGCAATAGTTCTGTAAAACCAACATAAAGTTGAGAAGGATATAAAAGAATAAAACACTCCTCTCCCCCCCCACACACACACACACCTGCACACAAAATATAAACACTTGCATACATGAACACAAAGAGAGACGCAGGTGGTATATAAACATATAGAGAAGATATGAATATATATATGCATTCACAAAGATATACAGATATCTTACAAATTCATAAGCACATAAATCTATTTTGGTATATAAAAAAACAGCAAAATAAAAAATCATTGGGATATACACACATAAAGAAACATGCAATTTTGTATGGCATAAACAATTCATATATAGAATAAGTAGTAACAGAACAGGACAGTGAGAACAAAACAATTAAAACAAATGGTGAGGGCTGTTAAGCTAAGCCAATGTGAAGTGGTGAATGCTGGAAAAATGAGCTTTGAAAAGAGAAAGATAGAAGCACATCTTGTTTTTAGGAAGGAAGTGGAAGAAAGAATGGTCGTCAGTTACGTGTGAGCAACAAGAGAGTCAAGGGGGAAGAGTGAGAGAGAGAGAGAGAGAGGGAACGATGAAGGGGAGAGAAGAATAGGGAAAGGGTAGGAGAGAAAAACAGAAAGGATGAAGAACAAGAGAGGGAGATAGATAGACAGAAAGAGATAGAATAAAAATGCGCATCGTACATATAAAATAAGTAGGCATACCCGGATACATAAATATACAACAAGGCTATGTGGTAAGAAGCTTGTTTCTGGTTTCAGTTGCACTGCATGGCACCTCAGGCAAGTGTCATCTACAATAGCCTCAGCTGACCAAAGCCCCTTGTGAGTGGATTTGAAAGATGGAAACTAGAAGGGGCCCATTGTGTGTGTGTGTATGTGTGTCCCCCACCATTGCTTCACAACTGGTGTTGGTGCGTTTATGTCTATGTAACTTAGCAGTTCAGCAAGAGACACCAACAGAGTAAATACCAGGCTTTAAAAAATTGGGTTGATTCATTTGACTAAAAATTCAAGTTGGTGCTCCAGCATGGCCAGAGTGTACTGAACGAAACGAGTAAAAGATAAAAGTTAAAGGCACATATCGACTTGCCTACACATACACAAATATATTTATATTCTCCTAAGATAATTTCCATAGTGAAGATCTTTCTATATCTGAGTGTACATGAATACATTAAATATAAATGTACACCCTTGTATTTCAATCACTGCTGCTTTGAGAGCCTCTGGTTTATTAGGAAACTGTGACAGATAGATTTTGGAATACATAACTGTTGATAGGTAATGATGCAGACACACACATGTTCTATGATCTGATGATGTCTTTTTCCTCACATAGACTCTAAAGATAATTCTCTCCAGAGAAATTTCTACAGCAAAGGTTTCACAGTATCTAAAGCTACAAGAATATGTTAAATATAATCATACATACCAATATTTCAATCAATGCTGTTATTTATAACTTTATATGTATTTCAAGAATAAATTCCAAAAAGAGAGTTATTCCATGTTCTCTTAAACGTTTTGTAAATTCTTATGATGTCAGAAAAATACAATTCTTGCTGATAAGAATAAAGTTTCTAAAATGGACAGAGAAATTCTAAGGATTGCTTTGATACAATGGTAGCATGCTTGTTGTGTGTACAGGACATGTGGGTTTGAATTCTGTGGCAGCCTTCAATTATTTTTCTAACCAAAAGGGGATTTTCAACCCAATAGTTACATGTTATTTCATAATAGCTATTATATGTACTTTGAGAATCAATTCCAAAACTCAATTAATCTGTGTACTCTTGGAAGTTTATAAATTCATATAATGTCAACTAAATACAATTCTCAAAAGTAAGAATAATGTTTCTAAAATGGCCAGAAAAAGTTCGAATGATTGCTTTAGTCCAATGGTAAAACGCCTATCATGTCTACAGGAAATGTGTGTTTGAGTCCCACAAACATCCTTTAAACATTTCCGTTCCAAAACGGGTTTCTCAACTCAATATTTATAACCTTATATGAATTTTGAGAACCAATTCCGAATATATATGAGTGTTTGGTGTGAGTGTGCGTGGGTATATATATATATATATATATATATATATATATAAGTGATAGGCTTGCCTCGATCCTTCAGGGGTAGTCTGCAGCATCCAAGCAACCAGGGGATGTTTAAATCCGGAGGCACTCCTGGGGGTCACCTGTATGGGTACCGTCTTGGGAAGAGGGCATCCAGAGGCAGGTAATTTATTGCTTAAACCGTAGTTTATAATTATATTTATGTGGAGAATGGAGCAAGAAAAAGCATTATTGTTGGACTAGATAGCCGTTGTTTTATTACGTGGAGGTTGTGTAATAAGTCATTGTGGAGGTTGAGGCTATGTAGTGAGTCATTTTGTATATTATGCAATAGTCATTTACGTACGTTTTGATCAAGCCAGTGGTTTGGCAGATATCATCAGAATGTTGAAGAGTATGTTCAAAGTTTGTGGTGTGCGAAATGTAGGAGAAGTAATTAGTGGGTGTAATATATGTGGTGGTGTAATAGTAGCGATAGGTAAAGAAAGCCTTACGTTTTTCTTGTATTAGTTGCTCCATTCTCCACATATATATATATATATATATATATATATATATATATATATATATATATATATACACACACATATATACATATCACATGATCATGTGACCAACCAGACTATCAAATTTTGTTACATATCACTGGTCACAATGCACTTTGCATTGTTTTAGCCATTGAATGGTGCCACCCCACTGTTTAAGCAAACAGGCCACCAATGTAATCAAAGGGAAGGTGGAGGGCGACATAGCTTGGTACCAAGGACGTTGCAACTCATTTCTTCAGCTGAGTGGACTGGAGAAACATGAAATAATGTGTCTTACTCAAGAACCAACACACAACCCGGTCTGGAAATCAAACTCTGAACTTCATGATTGTGAACACAACACTCTAGCGACTGAGCCATGCACCTTCATATATATATATATATATATATATATATATATATATATATATATATATATGGTGTTAGGAAGCTACACTCTCTCAGTGGTTGGCGTTAGGAAGGGCATCCAGCTGTAGAAACTCTGCCAAATTAGATTGGAGCCTGGTGTTGCCATCCGGTTTCACCAGTCCTAAGTCAAATCGTCCAGCCCATGCTAGCATGGAAAGCGGACGTTAAACGATGATGATGATGATGTGGTAATCTTCCAGTTTAGGACGGTAAAAAAGTAAATAAAAATATACAAGGGAAATAACTTAACGTCTTACTAGTATTATCCGTACTACTCTGAAATGCGTTTTCTTTTTAGCTGTTTATAAATAAATCACACACGCGATTTGATTGAAGTTAACTGTTTATATATAAATCACACACGTCATTGAATATCATAGTACCGGCTGCACAACAACTTATTGTTCCTGAAAATGAAATACTCACTCGTCAATTAATCATATTAGAAGAATATTAGTGAATTATGCAGCAGTTCAAGACACAAAATGTTGGAATGGTGTGCGCGCCGTCGGCTTATTAGGAATAAGTTTACCTTCGAGGATTGTTTAGTACCATGTGGACTCGTTAAAAAAAACAAAAAAAAAACACGTGTGATTTATTTATAAACAGCTAAAAAAAACAAACACATTTCAGAGTTGTACAGATAATACTAGTAAGACGTTAAGTTATTTCCCTTGTATATTTTTATTTACTTTTGTTACCCACGAAACTGGAAGATTACCTATATATATATATATATATATATATATATATGGGAGAATGTACGAAAACAACAACAACAGACGAGGACAGGTGGTGTAAACAACAAAAGGATGTATTAGTTTGACGCTCAGGAATACAGAAAGTCTTTAACGTTTCGAGCTACGCTCTTCAACAGAAAGAATACGGAGAAAACAAGGAGAAAAAAAATTGAATGGTGTTTGGTCAGCGATTTATCATGGCCTCTGCGGCAGAACGTTCACGCAGGAGAGATAAGAAAAAGGGGAGATAACAAAAGGTGGAAGAAAAACGGTGACCCAAGTACGAGGAGCTATGTGTGTGAGAGAGAATGCTGGTGATCTTGACGTATGCATGTGTGAAAAAATGGGGAGGGGAGAAAGGAGTTGGTCAGTTGTAGTGTGTGCTTGGTGTGTGTTGTGAAGTGATGTGTGGTGTGATGTGAGGGTGTTGGGAGGTAGGGAAAGCGAAGGCGGGGTAGGCGAGAGTGGGGAAGGCATGGGTGGAGTGTGGGTTAGGCTGAGGGTGATGGTAGAGTTAGGGTATGTGGGTAGGGGTGGGTGTAAGGAATTGGATGGGGTAGGAAGGTAAAGAATTATATGGCCTTTGGTTTTAGAGTCTCATAAGTTGTCCATGGGGCTAAGTCATTTATGAATTCAAAACCATTCATCACTCTATGATTGGACATATACTTAACTGCATATATATACATGTGTGTGTGTGTTATATTGACACACTTATCACTTTATATGTACATCTGCATATATGTGTAAATAAATTTTCCACAGCTCTTGACCTGAAACTAGTAAAGAATATATACTGATCTATTGATTATTTATTGATTTCAAGGCCTCATATTTGTAGAGAAGGAATAACTGAATATATTGACCACAGAAGAATGGAAAACTTAACTGCGACAGGATTTGAACTCAGAATCTAAAGAGTTGAAGCATATACTGCATGCCATTCAGTCCGGGCTCTCATAATTATAATGCTCGTTGACATTATTTAATAAAACAAAATTTTGCTGAGTAGAATTAAGTATTAAACACTTATTACTCAAACGGCTTCTCTTAATCTGGATATTTTCACAGTTTGAAAATACTTGATTCAGTTTAAACTTTGAAGTGACTATCAATTTATTTGAAAACAAACACACACACGCATGTGTGTATGTCGAAAGATCGCTTAAATAATATATGGATATATGCATATATACATACCTACATATATATACATGCATATATGAGTACAGAACATCAAAACAACATAGACAGACTAAGAAACAAAAACATAAAAACGAACTTTTTTTCGAACAACAGAAAAAACAGAGAAATGAGATATGCAACATAAAGAACATTCCCTTCATCAGCTGTCCCCTCTTTTATCTACTCTGCATTTCGAAGTTAAGGACAAGACGCGACTTCGTTAAAACAATCCTTCCCACAAAGCAAATTGAATAAAATTTTGGACTTTTTGCGGAGGGTGAAAGTGGTAACAAAAACAGGACAGTAATTATCTTAATAATTACGATGCGCACTCTTGTTCTATCTCTTTTCTGTCTATCTATCTCATATGGACTCACCCTCTACACTCTTCAGTGAGTGCCTTGAGGACGTAGTGCTGCCCTGGGTCAAAAGGATGGTTGCTGGAAGACCATATGTCTGGTAACAGGATTCTGCACCATGCTACACATGCAGGAGAACCCAGTCATGGCTATCAGATAATTTCTGCAACCATATCACCTCTAAAATCTGGCCACATAACTCCCCAGACTGCAACACCCTTGATTATTATGTGTGGGGCACAGTTCAGTGAGAAACTAACAAAACTCCTTGTGACACCAAAAAAGAACAGAAGGTAAGGATTATAGCAGCATTCACCATCTTAAATAAGGAGAACTTCCTGAAGAATAACAGAAGATTCTGAAGTCGTCTGGTGGCCATGGTTGAAGCCAACGGCGATTTCATTGAAGAAATTTACTCTTTAGTATCTCAAGATAATTTTATGTAATTTTTGTAACTTTATCTGTTAAAATGAAACGTTAGTGTTATTTTCATTTTTGCATAATTTAGATGACAATATATTCACCGCACCCTGTATACATATACATCTGTAGTGGTTAAATGTGGATCATGGTAAACAGGTGCAAAAGGAATGTGTATGCCTTTGAAGTAAACAAATGAGTGAATGGATTCATAATTGAAAATAATTTATTCACTGGACTTAATTTGTCGTTGGTACACATAATTCTTCATGACATGCAAAATGTTGACAACTGCTACGAGTTGCTAGAAATAGAAACCAGGGTACATCTGTGGAAATGATATGTCAGAAATTGAATACATGTTTGTGTGTGTACTTAGTTCATCTGAGACAGTAGTCTATCATGGAACTTCGAACATTGCTGTGGTCTCTGAGAAAAGCTGTCGTGTAGTAGACGTTCCTCGTTTGGCTGCCTAAGGCCTTCTCTCCCTTCTGTCTTGTTGACCACTGAATTTATAAGAATCGTGGCAGCTAGAAGGACAGATATACTGTAGCAGAGATGTGCATCTATTGATTACTCGACTCACTAGAGGTCTAATAGAGGCAGGTTGTATTTCAGGGGCGCAAAAGATCAAATGGTAGAATAGGAAAGTTGGTTATACATCATTAGATGTATACCTGACTTTCCTATATAAAATTAATGGAATATAACGGAACGCTGAACTCCAGACTATCAACTTAAACAACATTTATTCAGGTGGTAAATATATACATCTGTTGCTCTTGTTTGTTGTTACAGCTTCTGTGTGTGTGAGCATTGTTGTTGGGACGTTGTTATGTAGATGTAAGCGAGCTGTCGAGGGTAAGTCCGAAAGATGGAGAGTGACAGCTAAACACGTAAAGAGACTGTCTCCAGAGTTGGAATGTTGGAGACACTGCTTGACACGTCCATGCTCATGGCCGGCCGACCGAGAAAAGAGATAGAATAGAAGCGGGAATGCTTGCTTGTTTAATTCCACGCATGCGCACGGCGTTACCACAGGGCTCCCTTGCCAGTGCAAAAACGCACGATAATATGAAATCTGTTAGAACGCCTGAGGCAGGATGGCCACTGAAAACCACCCACAAGATGTAGCGCACAAAACAAATCGTGATGACTACTGTCCAGGAACTGGAATCACGGAATGTGAAAGTCTGAGTGTTTGTTTTTACTGAAAGGAAAGAAAATGTATGAGTGCACAAGTGTGTGTGTGAGAAAAAAAAACACAGAACATAGTGAAAGTGTCTGTAGAGAAAAAATCCAGTTCGTACAAGAGTCCCACAAGGAGATAGAATGTCCGTACTCAGGAAGTCGTGGTCAGTTGTGACCGGTTACCTGGTACGGAATATTCTATGAAAGTTACACAAGGAAAATTTGGTCTGTTGATCGTGAGTGGAAACATCCACTCTAACAGAGTAGACAAAACCGAGTGTGTTGATATGGTGTGTCCCTGGTGGTGGGGTTGTTGGCGCACGACATTGTGGTAGACAGTACATTGATGGTGAAGACGTCGGCGCAGGAACTGTAATATAGTTGTGTTCTGTATGTGTGGTCGTAATGATATTGACAGTGGTAATGATCTGTTGAAACTTGGCGACGTCGGGGGGAATGCTTGTAGTTGGTAGTAGTAATTGTTGTCGTCACGGTGGTAATCTTGGTTGAACGAAGCTGGTGGCGAAAAGGTCACTCGGTGATGGTGTTTGAAGAGGTGCGCTTTTACAGACGATCGACAGACAAATCTCTGTACGGCCATTAGCGAAAACCTCGAAGAAAAATTTTCTTAACCCAAGATGAATGAAACGACCGTGCGAACTCAAAAAGGAGAAATGGTGACGAATGGACAAACAGAGGACTCCTTTTATTTAAACGTGTCACACGGTCGAACACAAAATATATATCAATGATGATATACAAATAATGTTATTCTACGATAACAAAAATAGCCAGTAACGAGACGATAAAAGATGACCGTATGAAATGAATAACAAGAGATATTTTGTGTGGCATAAAAGATGTATGTGTACGTGAGAGTGTGAATGCGACATATAAGAACATAATAAAAGACAGGCCGTCTATATGTATGTGAGATATCACAGCAGTTAGAAAGTCAGTACACGTGAGAGTTTTATACCAAGTTCTTTGAGTACACAATTGGAAAATCGCAGGCTGTAATTCTTGTCTGTTTATCGTGAGTGGAAACATCCACTCTTACAGAGGCGAGTAAAAACCGCACTTGTTGATGTTGGTAATACGTAGTGAGTCGTGTTGACTATGGTTGGAGATGTTGGTGGCGTAGTAATCGTAGAATCGTGTTGGTCATGACGATGATGCTGGTTAGTAGTTCAGTCTCCATGGCCGCATTTGTTCTTTAGTCGGGTTCACCAGTTATAAGTGGGTAGTCCAGAGTCCATGCTGCGTTTGTTTCTTCGTCGGGGGTCACCACTTTATAGAAAGTGGGTTATTGCAGCTCAGCGGGAACGTTACGCACACAACATTCTTCTGTTTGGCACAAATCCTGGTTCATTCAAAATAGATTTCTATCACGAACATATAACAAATGTTCATTAGTACAGTCAACAGCAATTGAAATATATATCTTGAAACATCTCGAATTTATGAATTGGAAACCAAAGCAGCAAAACTAGAGTTGATCAAACACCTGTGAGAAACAATCTCACAGAAACTCCAGCAGCAAACGGAGCTGGTCAAATCCCATGCGTCCGGGACAAGAGCGTAGGTGAACTCTAGTAAAATCACGTCTGCACGGTTCAGCGGCTGCGTCTCAGGTCCCAGACTCTAGCGAGGAACGCGATGTAATGTTTTTCCCGCCAGTTTTCAGCGCATGCTCTGAGGGAACTTCCGTAGGCCTTCCAGAAGATTCCGACCCGCGCATGCCTGCTGACTTCACTACAACATCCTACAGCTGAGAAATAAGGTGAGTGAGTGTGTGCATTCTCTATCCATGATATCAGCAAAAGGTTTATTGCAGGATTCCATTTTGGGTGAAAATGCCTTGAATGTGGTGCACAAGTGAAATGTGTCTGGTGTTGTTGTAGGCATTTGCTAAGATTAGCCAGAACGACGTCAGTGTGGCATGCTGGCGAATTGCGTAGGACAAGCAGTTTTCTCTATTAACTTCGTGACCAGCCTGGGGTCAAACAGAGGCAAGGTGTGTCTGACAAGGGCGCAGAGAGCATGAGCGGACATCCGACATACACAGAGTCGGGAAAAAGAGCTGAGTTGGCACAGACATAAGAAAATTATTCTAAAGGTACTATATTGTGGTGCATTTCTGCGCCCATATTCTGTACTTTCGGTGGGACCAACATCTCCCATATCGATGCGATCGGCTGCTGCTTTGACGCTGGATACCACGCGATAGGGCTTGTATCTGGTCTGTATCTGTGAAACCCGCTGAGTGATGAATGTACGCAAGTCGGAAATTTCCGAATCACTGGACGATGAAAAGAAAGGGTTGGTGGAAGGAATCGCTGCCTGGAATGCGATGTCAGTCGGAGATATGTTTTCCGCTGGGTTCTGATCTGGGAGAGCAATTGTGTGCGCAGGAATTCTCAGTTCTGTTTCATTGTCGGGTGATGTGCAGGCTGGGAATCTTCGACGGGATCAGGAACGTAGTGCCGAAATGGAAAATTCAACCGCAGTCCAAAATAGCTTTCGTTTTCTAAATGCAGTTCGGTTGGTTAAGCTGTTTCAAAGGAAGGCTGCAATTCATTGACGAGGTCACCAAATGTAGTGGTTAAATGTGGATCGTGGTAAACAGATGCAAAAGGAATGTGTATGCCTTTGAAGTAAACAAATAAGTGAATGGATTCATAATTGAAAATAATTTATTCGCTGGACTTAATTTGTCGTTGGTACACATAATTCTTCACTACATGCAAAATGTTGACAACTGCTACGAGCTGCTAGAAATACAAACCAGGGTACATCTGTGGAAATGATATGTCAGAAATTGAATATATGTTTGTGTGTGTGTACTTCATCTGAGACAGTAGTCTACTGTGGAACTTCAAACATTGCTGTGGTCTCTGAGAAAAGCTGTCGTGTAGTAGACGTTCCTACTTTGGCTGCCTAAGGCCTTCTCTCCCTTCTGTCTTGTTGACCACTGAATTTATAAGAATCGTGGCAGCCAGAAGGACAGACATACTGCAGCAGAGTTTGTACCTAAATAGGTCAGCTCCTGTCCATTTGAACTCCACCTGACATGGCCTTAGGTCGAAGGTTAAAGGGAGATCATCAATCACTTTTTGACAGGACAAAGAAAACCTGTTTTTGCGCCTGTTGATCGTGGTTTGGACGACCGAGAATTCTTAGATTCGGTTTCGAATCTAGGCTTGGAGAAGGAAGTGTTAAGTTTTATATATTTATACATAATGTTTTCTTTCTGGTAAAAGCTGGTTTGTAGGGTTATCTTGGGTTTCTTGTCCATAAACGGTTTAACTTTATGACGTATCTTCAGACTCCAAGACCTGTTTGGCCTATGACCTCCATAAAATATGGACGGTAAAAGTCTGGATTATCTCTCTTTGCTAATGAATATTGACTTCTGGCCGTACTGCCATCGATCAGCTATGAGGTTAATCAATAGGGGATTATCTCCTTCTCTCATTAGCTATCAACTTCTGGCAGTTCCCGAAAGGCCAGCAAAAATCTCCTAAAACACAAACAGGAATTTTCTACTGGCATTTTGGGAACTGCCAGAAGTTAATAGCTAATGGGAGAGGGAGATAATCTCCTATTGTTTACCGTCATAGCTGATCGCTGACAGTACAGCCGGAAGTCAAATCCATTAGCAAAGGGAGATAATCTAGACTTTCCCCTCCATATCATATGGAGGTCATAGGCCAACAGGTCTTGGGAACCTGAAGATACGCCATAAAGTTAAACCTTTTATGGACAGGAGACCCAGGGTAACCCCATAAACCAGCCTTCACCAGGAAAATGTATAGACTACTCTACTTCTTAGAATATGCCTCTTCTCCCAATTTATGTTTTTCTAAAAACAACACACACACACAGAGTCAGATACTTGCACACAGACACACATATATGTGTATAATACGTATGCATGTATGTATATTTTATTTAAGTTCTTCTGAAGTGAGTTTAAGCCAGTCACTAAGAAATTTTGAGTTAAGAGTGTTCCAAGTTTTCCCAAAAAATGTTTTTGAGATGGTGTGTTAGTTAAGCTGTCACATACACCCAAGCATGTGCGTCTATTCACCTAAAGAATTTTGATATGTACAAATGAGAATTAATAGTCAAGGTGCTAGAGCTATAAGTTCCACATTAATTCACTATAGATGTTCCCTTATTTCCAAGACATTAAATTATATCTGCTACTTAAGTAGTTCATGTCAATCTGGCAGCTGATCTCTACAACAGTGTATGACTTTTGCTCCATGTTCCATATAAAAATATCTGGCCTGTTGTGATTTATCAGAAGCTCTGAAACAGCTCACAGAGAGGTAAGATGGTATTCTCAAATCAGACACCTGGCCTGAATGCTTGCAACAGAATGGACACTGTGAAAGGCAACTAAGAGACAAGTGATGGTGTTGAACTCTGCAAAGTGTTCAAACTACCACATAAATAAGCTATGACTGGATTTGAACTCAGAAAGAGCAAAGAGCTAGGATAAATATAAAAACAAACAGCCCTTCCTATGCTATAGCAAATCAGTCAGTTGACCACCAAAGACTGATGCTTTAGTTATTCTGTCTGAAAGGATAAAAGGCAAAGTTGTCATCTGCATGAACTGAACTCAGAATACAAAAATGCCAAAATAAAAAATTCTGCAAGGCATTTCATACAATAACCTTAACACTTCTCTCAATTTGCCAAATCTGTCTGTCTATCTATCTAACTCTTTCTGTGTATTTTTTATTTCACAGGGGAAGAGTGAATCAAGTGCATTTTGTATACTCTTCAAATGTTAAGCTATGAGAAAAGCTGTTCATTAATCAGTGGATGAAATGTATTAAACAATGTGTCATGACATTGTGGTGGAATAAAACTGTAGTGGAAGAATAGGACAAAACAAGATACAAGAAAAAGGGAAAGAAAAAAGATGAAAAACTACTGAAGTCATCTCTGGAAATATATATGTATAAGCTGTCAAGTTGCAATGAGGCTGGATGAAAACAAATGGAGCTGCACTGCACCATAAACCCTTCCATCTCAAGCAAAAAAAAAAAGACACAAAAACAAAAAGGAAAATATGATAATGACAAGCATGATGATGAAATTGATGATTTACTTTATTATTATAAACAGCACTGAAGTTTTCTTTCCCTTCTCCTACAATTCTCTCTCTCTTTTATTCCTTTAGTTATATCCCTTATGCAAACACACACACACACACACACAATATCAAATCCACAAATTTGGTCATTTCCTCGCTAAAGCTAAAGTCATCATATCTGCTATTGAAAATGATTACATTTACTATAACATCAGATTTACTTCCCATTATGCTAGATTCACCAAAGCATAAAAATGAGGATATTATGGCTTTGAAAAGTTTGCAAAGTAATAAATATCTGATTTATATTAAATCACCTTAAATTTTATTGATTGAAAACACAATGCCGACGCAGCAGTGTGTACTGCTGTTAATTTTGAACAGACAGCAGATTTACCAACAACAGCCACATATATTTTCAAGGTTTATTGACACTTAGCAAATAGAGATAAAGCTTTTAAGGCACAAATGTAGATTGGAAATTGGAATTGAGTCTCTTTGACACCAAACCAAAATATTCTGCAGATGTTATGATTGGAGATATTAAAGAGCAGTTTCTGGCATCAACTAACTCTGAACAATGATCCTGATAAAGTACAGAATTTAAGCATTGCATTATTTATGCTAGTGTCTGTGTGTGTTTGTGTTTACACCATATGCCTATGTATGTGCTTGTGTGTATTTCTGCAGAGTGTATATGCACTAGTTTTTGTAATGTGATTATACATGTGTGCATGGTGCATTATGTACATATACATGTGTGAGATGTTTGTGAATGTGTGTGGTTTTATACTGCCTATATGTGCTATTTTGTTATATGCATGTATGAGTGTATGATTGCACAATGAGCATAAGCATGTACTTGTATGAAGTATATGTTTGTGTTTATGCACTGTGTATGTGTGTGTTATGCTATTTGGGTGTATATCTATTTTTGCACTACATGTATATGTTTATGTATGTTAATGCTTTCTTTTTATTTATTTGTTAGGTCAAAAGAGGATAGTATCTAGGACTCTCATAGGCCCTCCTGATGTGGTATTATTGATCTGGCCAATGCCTAATATGAGCATCTGCAGATCAACGTTTGCATAGAAATCTGTGGAGGAGATGGTAATCAGGTAGTGCATAGTTAATGCTACCATAAGTGTTTAATGACTACGTTATGGTATTAATATGCATGGATGTATGTGTGTGCATCAGTGTATTTGTATTTTATAATATGACCTCCCTAGATCTCATAAAAAAATAGCAAAATTTTATTATAGAATAAATTATGAAAATAATATGCATGAAAAGGTAAGTCAGAAATATGAGTGAGTTTTGTAGATAGAATCATGATGATGTTAAAAGTTTGAGATGCCAATGTGTGGGTGTAAATCATTTGGTATAGTAAACTTTCACTCTATATCTGTCAAGTATCTAATTTGCTCTTGTACTTACATTCCATCCATCCATCTTTCTAGCCAGCCAGCCATCAGTTCATCCAATTATCCATCTATCCATCCATCCAAATATCTATCGATTGCAGTCACACCCTTTCTTTATTTTCTTTTACAATATGCAAATATAAATCAAACTCTATACTTGACTACTACTTCATTTCGTCAAATACAGGAGGATGAAAGACAAAGTTGACATATACAAGATTTCAACTCTGCAAGTAAAGAGTTTTAAGTGAATACAACACAGTGTGTTGTTCAATGCTCTAAAGATTCTACCAATCCACTGGAAAAAGAAGTTCCAGACAGTGTAATGAGGGAGATATAGTCTACTAAAACCCATTGAGAGCAGTGCTTTTATATAGCTGTAGACCAATAATTGAAATGATGAACAGAATACATACATATAATGTAATAGAGTTATGTATATTTATGTATGTGTATGTCTAAGTACATATATATGCATCCGCTTTAACCACCATCACTTGTAATTTCTATCAAGAGATGATGTTGAAATCATATATAAATTTTGATTTATTTTTATCTCTTTTTATTCTTTCTTTGTAATCTTCCCTATAATGGACAATACTGTATTTTCTACACCTTCTTATACTTCCTTCTATCCATCATAATTGCTTCTTTCATTCATACTCAGACAGTCATTCAATCTCTTTCTTTCACTCTTCTTCATGACATCGCTTTTACGCTCTAACATATTTCTGACTTTTTTCTTAGAATCTCCTGCTTCCATTTTCCAATAAACGGCACACAATCGACTTCTTACTCTTCAAATGTCCTTTTTACAACTTCTTTTTCATTCAGTCATTCATTTCCCCACCTCTCTCTCTCTCTCTCCATCTTTCACATACGTGTGTATCTCTGTATGTTAATTTGATGCACACTAAACACCTATGAATGAAACACGATTATGTACAGTCACTTAATGTGTGTGAACATTTGGACATGGACGGACAACATGTTGTGCATGCTGTCTTGAAAGAAGAAATCCTCTTTAAAGACAATAGGAGTGTAAACATACTACTAGGCCATGAATGATGTCACCAGACTACAGGAAGCATGCGTTTTTGTGTTGCAACACTTATTCAGTTACATGTGCCATCATTCATGGCCACTAATAACTGCTCTCTCGTATATTAGTATAACGAATGATATATATGCTAATCTGCAAAAACTTTGTCTAGCTAGAATATATTTATCAGATGTGCACAAAACAGTATTGAATGAAATATAGTTAAGTCATATTTAACAAGACCTCATACATACAGACATGGAAAGACAAACATTTATTTTCTTGATGCAGCTCGTATACAAACATGTTCAGTATTACTGTACATGACTATTTTTCATTTAATGTTGCGTAGTATATGTCTAATTCCTATATTACAACCTGACAAATCTTTACATACATCAGCAATGGCACCATTTGATATTCTAATACAAGAGCAACCAGATCTTAGTGGCCATGAACCATGGCTTATTATATATGTAGCTGATGAAATGTACCAAGACAGAAACAAGTGTCCTATGATTAGGTGATGTCATTTACAACTTGGTGGTGTGTTTACACCCATAGTGTCTACAAAAAGAATTTTCCTCTCTCAACACAAATTGTGTAGTATATATAATATACATAATATTGTGGATGCAAACTTGGAAAGGAAGATACCTAAACAGAGATGCAAAGAGAGTTATGATGTGAAATGGTAGACAAAGAAACCAATAAAAAGGTAAGTGTATAGAAAGAAAGAGGGATAGATAGTTAGATAGAGAATACACACACACTGATATATACATGTTTGTGTATATATATATATATATATATATATATATATATATATATATATATATATATATATATATATATATACTATCATCATGAATTAGTATCTGTCTTCCATGCTGGCATGGGTCAAATGGAGCTTGTAAGCTAGAGTGCTGCACCAAGCTCCAGTCTGCTTTGGCTTGGTTTTTACAGATGGATGCCCTTCCTAATGCCAGCCGCTCCACAGAGTGTGCTTGCTATCTTTTGTGTCACCAGCACAGGTGCCCTTTATGTGACACTGACACAGAGGCCTTTCACATTTGACCAGCATGGCACCCTTTCATATGTCACCAATATAGGTGCCTTTCATGTATCACCAGTACTGGTCACAACCATGATTTCACTTAGCTTGATGTGTTTTCTCAAGTACAGCAAATTAGCATACATATGCACACACACACACGCGCATGGCTATGTGGCTCACACAGCCAACTTTTCAACCATGTAGTTTCAAATTCAAACCCAGTAAATGGGGAAACATTTTCTACTATAGCCCACAACCAAGGCCTTATGATTGAATTTATTAGATAGAAATATGGAGATTGTATGGATGCCCATCATGTATGCGTGTGTGTGTGTCAACATAAGTATGCAAGTATGTAAATAAGTATATGTATGTGAGAGAGAGAGAGACACCCTCCCTCCGCCCTTCAGTCAGAAATGACCAAGAGATTGCACCTAGAAAGTTCCCTTCTGAAGCACAAGTCCAGGTAGGTTTGTTTGTGGAAGACTAGCAGTTGCCCATGCATACCAAGGGAAACATAAAGCTTGATACAGCTTTGCACCAGTAATGTTGCAACTCATTTCTTCAGCTCAATGAACTGGAGTGATGTGAAATAAAGTGTCTTTCTCAAGAACATGACACACAGCCCAAACTGGGAAATGAGCACACAATCTCATGATTGTAAACTCAATGCTCTAACCATTGAGCCATGCACCTTCATATATATATATATATATATATATATATATATATATATATATATATATACACACATACATATATATACAAATACATATATATATATATATATATATATATATATATATACATGCACACACACACATATTTATATATATTATACATACATACTGATGATGATGATGGTAGCATGATTTTACTAAAGGACTTCTTACGTCGTCAGCACAAGTCCAGACTTTTTCATATGAGAAATATAAACAATGCAGTGGATTCTAGTACATAGATGTTACTTGTTTTATTGAAGCTGGAGTAATAAAATGCCAAGTCAACACTATTGGGATTTCAAATTAAATTATAAATGGATGAATGTAAATACAGTCAAACATTCTATGTGGCAATCTACAGTCTCTGACATTCTACCATTCTGATCTGAACCAATGTTATTCAATTACATTTACATGAAGAATATCCTATATAGTTGCTGATACTACAGTTTTTGCAGCAAGTTGGGTTTGCAGCAGCCTTGGATCCAGCAAGGTCTGTTCAAGAAATGCATTAAACTCTCAGTCGCTGCATCACTCTTCAAATTTGGTTGCTTATTAATAAAAACGTGTGTTTGTGTCTCTTTGAGCTGTCTTGTGATAGCTGTAGATAAGTGCCAATATTATACAAGCAGTGTCATTGATTTCCAGTATTCTATGAGAAAATAACTGGCCATGAGAGAATATTGCTTGGAAACAGGTGAGAGCTGGCAACAGGAATGGCATCTGGTGGCTGAATATCTGCCTCAATAAACTCTGATCTTTAGAAGCTTGGGAAAGTGGACATTAAAACAATGAAGATGATATACATACACAAACATATATACCAATACATAAAAATACATATATGCATATTTATGTAAAAATGTATTTACATATATGCATACACACAGATTCTTTCATTCTTTTACTTGTTTCAGTAATTTGACTGTAACCATACTGGAGCACTGCCTTAAAGGGTTTTAGTCAAAGAAATTAACCCCAGGACTTATTCTTTGGAAGCCTAGTACTTATTCTATTGGTTTCTTTTGCCGAACCACTAAGTTACAGGGACGTAAACACACCAACATCGGTTGTCAAGTGATGGTTGGGTGACAAACATAGACACAAAGACATGCACACATAATATATACTTATACATGTATATGATGGGCTTCTTTCAGTTTCCTTCTCTCAAATACACTCACAAGCATTTAGTCAGCCTAAAGTTATAGTAGAGGACACTTGTCCAAGGTGCCATGTGTTTGGGAAGCAAGCTTCTTACCAAACAGCCACACAAATATATATTCATCCAGACTAGATGACAAGATAGTGGCAAAGCTCAATGAGCTGGTAGATAGAAAAGCCCTGAAATGCAAGTAGGAGGTAGAGGGTGCTTTTTCTCTGAAGACCCTCCATTGTTCAGCTCTCCCTAGAATTTCTTGCTACCTATATACACATACAAATATATAAATATCTTTATACACAAACTCATGTATACACATACACATGCACATGTTCAATACTACACGTGTAAATACATGTAAAGACATTTATATGTGCACATAAGGGAAGTTCTCACCTATTGGCTTGCTTGGACCTCAGTTGTATTCAAAGAAGTAACTACTTGTAATTTTGAAATTACATTATATATACAGGCATACAACTGTGCATAAAATTTGTTATCTAAATATTTCTGCGAAACTACTTATTTTTGCACAACCATCAGATTCATATATAATACACACACACACAGATAGATAAATACTTTACTGTTCTATTGTGGTAAGAGAAACAAACAATGTACTCCATCCGGTGAGAGATAAATCTCATTTATGCAAATGTTATTAACAGCTCAAACATGTTTGTGGCACATTCAAACCTGTAAGCAAGCCATTCACTGTGTTTTGTCATGGAGAAAACCAGGCCACATTACTGCTTACCACTCACGCCCAGTAAATCTCATTTAATGTACATAGTCTAAAGATTCAAGGTATTAATAGTTTCCTGCCTGGAGATACAGAGACAGGCAACTTTTCTGCCTGTGCTATCAAAACCACTCACCTGATGACGTGCCGGTGCTCAGTGGCTGCTGGATCATAATTATTTATAAAATAATTTATGCAATAGTATGATATGGAAAACTCAGCAACTAAGAACTGCTTCCATTGCACAGAAAAAATTGTTGATTTGTTCATTCCATTTTCTTGTTTTATAATTTTTATATAAATTCTACGTACACTTAAAAGAGTTCCACGTGTATATCCAGTAAAAGGAATAATTGTACTGTGTAATGGCATATGGTAGCCGATAACAGTATAGAAGCTTTGAAATGCATGTCATGAGGTTATCACCCAGATGATAATCATTGAGATTACATATATGTGTGTGTGTGTGTTTTTAATAATAAACACCAAATTGCACGTAGCACTGAGTGGATAAATCAAAGGTAAAAAACACAGCAAACGGAAATCGTCAAAACATTACAAGCAGGAAAAGGATGATAGCACAACAACGGCAAACAGGACAAAGCAAGATAACAAGCACAGCCAGTTGCTTCTTCAGTCGGAGTCTGGAACGTCTACATAGTGTCCCTCAATCCTATCTGACACTACTCAAAACCAGTTGGGATGAGGGCTTAAGCTGAAGACATTAAGACCCTGAGCAAAGCAAACGAATGTACATAAACAAACACCAAACATGAGGAAATAACAAAGAGGGGGGGGGGGGGTCTTTCAACTACTGGACGAACGTAACAAAGAAATAGAATCATACATATACAATGGACAAAAGCCTTTCGGCTATCCAACAAAATTGAAGCAAAACAGAGTCTCTAGACTGTTTTGCTTCATTTTTTGTTGGATAGCCGAAAGGTTTTTGTCCATTGTATATGTATGATTCTATTTCTTTGTTACGTTCATCCAGTAGTTGAAAGACCCCCCCCCCTCTTTGTTATTTCCTCATGTTTGGTGTTTGTTTATGTACATTCGTTTGCTTTGCTCAGGGTCTTAATGCCTTCAGCTTAAGCCATCATCCCAACTGGTTTTAAGCGGAATCAGTGAAGATTGAGCAACACTGCATAGACATTCCAGATCTCGATTGAAGAAGCAATTGGCTGTGAATGATCCGTGTATCTTGTTTTGTCCTGTTTGCCGTTGCTGTGCTATTGTCCTTTTCCTGCTTGTGATATTTTGATTTCCATTTGTTGTGTTTTTACCTTTGATATATATATATATATATATATATATATGTGTATTAGTTCTGTGGTATAATGAAGGTTGATGATATTGGTTAATAAATAGAAAGAGAATTCAGTGTGAGATAAGATGAGCCCATTTATTAGTAAGGCATACACAGTAATGGCTTCTTACTATTAGGAACCCGAATGTGTTCTTTTAAACTAGAGAGTTCCCGTAAAGGTAGGTGACTAATCTAAGGGAGATAACAGCACATCCCCCTTTCAAGTTAAGAATTCATAATGACAGTTTCTTTGTTGGTCGAATTCTCCTACCACTCCAGGTGTACACTACTGGCTTGAGACTTTCTGAGTTGGCTGGTGGGACATCCCTGTGTGCAGTGAACTGGGTCTCTGGTTGGTCAGCTTGTTTGGTGAGATGTTCAGCTGAATTGCCGCAGCTGTACTCAGGAGTGTCTCTGGGTACGGTCGGTAAGGTGGACAATTCTGTTGGGGGTAGCTACCTGAGGAAACTTAGTTTTCCCACTTCTTTTGCAAAGACGGCTTCTGTTTCAATGAAGCAGTCCTGAATCGACAAGTACTGACCTTGGTGATAGAGTTTTCACCAATTTGGCTGGACTGGTTTTAGGTGTTTTCACCTAAACTGGCTGTCCATCGATAAAAGGTACATGCTCTCTAGTTCAATAATGTTTGTCAAATTGACCTTTTGTTTCAATTTGAGATAAGAGTCTACATTTTTGTGCTGCTCAACTTTTTCTTGGCAGTATACCTATTCATCAACAGCTCTGGAGGACCCTTGCCATGTTTTAATGGAGTACTGCGATAATTAAGTAGTACAATATATGGATCACTTGCTTTTTTTTAGAAGGCTTTTAACTGTCTGACCTGCATGTTGAGCTTCTCCATTTCCTTGTGAATAATGGGGGCTACTGTTGAGGTGTAAAAAGCCAAAACCATTTGAAAAATCCCTGAACTCCTTTGCTATGAATTGAGGACCCTTATTGGAAATGACAACCTCCAGTATACCATACCAAGCAAATATTGATTTGCAGTTGTCAAGGATACTGCTTGATATTGTTGTCTGTAGATGAGATACCTCTATCCATCTAGAATAGTAGTCAATGACTAATAGACATCTGTGTCCTTTCAATTCAAACTAGTCCATTCCTACCTTCTGCTTTGGATAGTCAGGTAACTTGGTAGGTTGTAGTGGTTCTGGTGAATATTTCTTTTCTTTATCACAGATACTACATTCTCCTATCTTCTCAATAATTTGCTTGGAAAGGCCTGGCCACCAAGCATTGTCCCACACCACAATACCTTGGTGTCCTTTGTGTAGATGAGCCAAGATGTCTTTTTTGAGGTCTGCAGGGATGAGGAGTCGGCTCTAATATAGTAAGCGTCCCGGATAAACCGTTAGGCATTGCTGTACAAACCAGTAGGGCCTCAGTTCCAGACCTTGTGTGGCTGCTTGAGGCCAGTGGTCCATACTGTAAAGGTTGATAACTTGACCACATGGTCCTGGGTTCAGTCCCATTGTATGGCATTTTGGGGAAGTGTCTTCTGCTACAGCCTTGAGTCAACCAAAGCCTCAGTAGTGAATTTGTTAGATGGAATCTAAAAGAAGCTTGTCTTGTGTGTGTGTCTGTCTGTCTTCTGTCTGTGTGTCTATGAGTGTGTGTGCATACCTGTGTGTGCATACCTGTGTGTGTGTAGGGAGAGTCTTTGTTTCCAAGTTTGTCCCCTTCCATCACTTGACACCCACTGTTGGTACGCTTGCATTCCCATAACTTAGCATTTCAACAAATGAGGTCAATAATATGTACCAGGCTTAAAAAGAAAAAGCACTGAGTTCGATTTGTTCAACTAAATTTCTTTAAGATGATGCCATAGTATGGCCACAGTCTAATGACGGAAACAGGTAAAAGAGAAAAAATAAAAGATAGAAGATATACCTGTATCTGAGCAGAATGTATGTGTTTATTAATATTTCATTTGTCACCACTAGAGCAAAATTTCACATTCTTATTGACATTATGACTAATTGGTTTACACCACCTAAGACCTATGGAATATAAATTCCTTACTTGGAAAGCAAACCTGAGGGTTTGTGATAAGAATAGCATCAGGCTGTAAAACCTAAGCTCTAACAAACTCTTGCCGAAAACGTTATTATGAGCAAACAGATGTTAAACAAACAAACCATTATATGTGTATGTATATGTTTGTGTGTATGAATGTGTGTGTGTGTGTGTGTGTGTGTGTGTGTGTGTGTGTGTGTGTGTGTGTGTGTGTGTGTGTATGTATGTGTGTGTGTGTGTGTTAGTATTTGTCTCATCATTTCTTCACACTGATGCTACATTTGCAGCACTGACATATCTTGTCAGCTTTCATAAACCCTATGCCCTACACACCTCAGCAAGCAATTTGATATGTGAAGAAAGGTGGAATTTAAAATGCCTTACCAGAAAACCAAGTAAGGGGTGAAGAAGGAAAACAACTTATCAAGCCACACAATACTGTATCTATAAGTCTTGCTCAACCTATGTCAGCACACTAAAAGTAGGCATCGAAATGATGTTGATGATGATGCATTTTCATAGAGTCCCTCTAGCAAAATCTAATGACAAGTTGCTTTGATCTTAAGAATATATGGTAGAAAATAATTGTTCCAAGTTATGTACACTAGGATCAAACTATTTCGTTGCAAAGCTAACACTTTAACCACACAGTGAAGCCTGCACTGGGATTAGTTTCAAGATATCAATGTGGTTAGTGGCTGTTAGTGTAGTTAGTGATGTTAGCATTCCCCACATTTCAATAAAAACTGTTGCATCAATTCATTTTGTAAGAGTTTGATTTCTCTGTCTGGTATCATGTAAAGATAAGCATTGCTAGACAATAATCTCACTTTTCTAGAGAGATAACAAACTGATAGATTTTACCATTCTTTAAATCAAGGCGATACTATCATTCTGATTACCTCAATTTGCCTGTGAAATATCTAATATTCACAAGAAGTGTAAATACACCATTACCAGTTGTCGGCAAACATTTAACAGATTTCTTTCTTTTTAAGAAGAAGAGACACAAAACTGCTGTTTTCTTGAAACCTTTCCAATTATCACAATAGTGATCCTGATTAATTGTCCACATCAAAGACAGAAATTATTTTTGCATAAAGAGCATTTTCGATTTTTACTATTACATTTACTTCAAGGTATAATTCACACATAAACATGTGCATGCATACATACATCTTCAAAGGTGTTTTTATTTTGTTTGTCCCTTGTATATAGCAGTAACTGAGTTTTTAATGATAAAAGTAAGATAGAATTGCTTGTGATTCAAATTCAGATAAATGGCATATCAAAATAGAATGAAATATCCTATTCTTACTTCTGTTCCATGTTCTCCCTCATCTTTAAAGTAACTAAGCATCAACTACTAAATTACTGCCATTGTTTGTAAACCTACATATTATATGGGATACTTTACTGTATCTGTGACACCAAAAGAGGAATTATTATTGTTGTTGCCATGCCAACATTCATGATGTTGAAATATTCTAGCAACAAATACAAAAAAATTGAAATTGAAGTAAATCATATATTATTTGTGGAAAGTTTCTGCATTTTGTCTTTCATTGAGCAATTTGAGATATGAAAGTGATGGTAAAATAGCACCACATTTGCCATTAATATCAATATCTTATACTCCACAATTTATTTTTATTTGCCATAATAAAGCAAAGTTTTAGATTTGAAAGAAAAAGAAAAGAAAAGAAGGAAGCACATATATAACAGGAATTGACATTTTTAAGAGTAATTGGTTTTGTTTCTTACAAAAAGGAAAGAGCCAACTAGACAATATATGAGTCTGGTCACTTAGTTGAAAACAAATACTGCGTTAAGACTTATAGAATATTAAGTTATTTCTCAACACGAGTCTAATATTTTGAATTAAAACATATTTTGGGAGAAAATTTAGGATACTATGTGCTAGTATCAGTGTTTGAATCGATTATTGTGAACATTAATGTTGACTTGATATTTATTTATCGCATTCAGTTTTGTTTCAGCAGCCAATTTAACATTCAAAAATATTTCTCAATGAGTACACCAGATACAGATTGTTCAATTTTGTTGTATAATTATTGATGAGATAATTTTGTTTAAATATAGTTACCATTTAAAATACCTAGTTAAGATCTCTCATGCATGCTTGAAAATCAGGCGGCAATTCTCTCCTATGTTCTCCTTTGGTTGTATATTTTTCAACCTTTTCCTATTGTCTGTTAATAGTCTTCAGGTGCTTCTTTAAGTCTTTACTATTTTAACTGGCCATATCTGGCTCAAATATTCTACCTGTTCTATATTCCAACTGATCAGATTCAACATCTTATACCTACCCTGCAATATCTTTCTAGAATAAATGACCAAATCTTCGAAATCTCTCAGCTACATGTTTAATTTTTTAAAAATGTGAATAGATAAGCATTATATTCAACAGAGTAATCTGAATGCTAAAGGGTTAAGGTTTGGCAAAATATGGCTTGTGGTCATTTTGTTTTCCCCTTTTAGTTGGTGGTGTCCTTCTGAATATTGTTTATATATACCAATAATCTGGTTGCCAGAATATCTGATGAGCAACTTATATATATATATATATATGGGAGAATATACAAAAAATAACAACAGACGAGGACAGGTGGTGTAAATAACAAAAGTATATATTAGTATGACGCTCGGGAATACGGAAAGTCTTTGACGTTTCGAGCTACGCTCTTCAACAGAAAGAATACGGAGACAAGGAGAAAAACACGGAGAAAAAAAATTGAATAGTGTTCAGTCAACGGTCAATGCATATATATATATATATATATATATATATATATATATATATATATATATATCCGTCCTCTTTTGTTTTAGAATCTTTGCAATAATATTTTCTTTGAATCTAATGAAATTTTCAGAAATTTTGGTGATTTTTTTTTCCCCTTCATTTTTGTTCCACATAGTTTCTATATTTTAAAGCCTAAAAAAGTGTTTTGAAGGAGATATTGCTGTATTATTGAGTAGATTGCCTATTTAGATATCATGTATAACACACACTACCTCATACTATTTCAATTAATGAAAATGTTATATACAAATAAAATAGATCAGAAATGATCACAATGTAATTTTGTTCAGTATTGTAATATTTTTTCTCTTGCCAACACCACAGTACCAAGGTCATATTAGTTATTTCACAAAAGGTTATATTTTGTGGTTTACAAACTGCAGATCAATTTGTTAATTTATTTTATATGTATAATGAAACTGACCCTATTTAAATTCTTTTCCTCCTATGTCAATAGAAAAATAAAACAACAAATAGCCAGTATAGAATTTCTTTTGTCTTTTTTTATTCTGTTCTTTGCTACAATTATTTATTCAAATTACATGATCAACGATAAGAAAGCATAACTACTAGTCATGACCTTGTCATTATAATATTTACATCTGAAATAGTAGCATAAACCAGAAATATTATAAATTTCATATTCAGAATTATTGATATTCTTTTTTATACAAACATATTAATAACATTTATTTGGACTAAGATCGATATTTTACTTTTACATAGAAAATTTACATTTTCTAATAATTTTAATTATTTTTTCTTATATTTTTCAAAATCCTGATCCTTGGTAAAGTATTGGAGTTGTGAAATGCATTGCTGAAGTCAAGTACTGACTATTACAAGAGCTTAGTAACAAAAAGTAATTAGTTTTAAATATCTGTTAGCCCAGCTCATTGACCAATGACAACTAAATTGTTTCACTTGCAGAACAAAATAGTTTTAACTGATTCAATGAAAATGAGTTGGAGAGGCTAAAAATTAGAACAACTGTAGCACCCGTATGAACAAGATCAACAGTAATAACATTAGCAACAACCTCAATTTAATCATCAACCATACAGAAACTTATTTCAACATCTCTTGTGAAAGTGTCGAAAATTAAAATGAAATAAAATAATCAAGAAACAGTGATTGGTTTATAAAGAAAATCAATAGAAGCATAGGATGTATGTGAATGGGTGCATGCATGTTTGTAAATGTATCTCAGTATGTGAAAGTGTGTGTACACACACACACACACATATATATATAACAGTTCATATTATATGTGTCTGTGTGTGTGTGCATGTTTGAATATATGTCTGTGTATTTGAGTATGTGGGAATGGAATGGGAAAAAATCCATTCCATTTTAGTCATACCAGGAAAAGAAATTCTACCTCAAATCAAATTATTCTGTAAAGTTTATAAATTAAAAAGTATTTCCAAATGTCTCAGAGTTGTCTTTTTGAAAGGGAAGAATAAAACACCAATATAACCCAATATAAATAACTCCTTTATCGGTTTGTTGTGCTTCACTTTAATGCTGTTATCTTATCTGTTTATGTTATTTTATTACACTATGTTCATTAACATATGATTGTGTTCTTTTATATATATATATATATATATATATATATATATATATATATATATATATATATATATATATATATATATATATATATATATATATATATATATATATATATATATATATATATATATATATATATATATATATATATATATATATATATATATATATATATAGATAGATAGATATAGATATACTTTTACAATTATCTTTTCTTATAGAATGGCAGAAAGTTGATAGAGTAGGCAGAGGAAATTTGGTAAAAACACCTTGCATTATTAATTTACTTCCCTTTCCATTCTGAGTTCAAATCTCATCAGGCTCAACACTGACTTTCATTATCCCAAGGTTGATAAAAGAACTACCAACCAAGTAAGCGAATCAAGAAAAGTGCTAGGATGAAGGAGAGAAAGCCAAACTTCACTACCATCAGAGAAGTGTTCATTCTCCTCGGGCAGAAAAAGAATAGCTATATATTGAGTTCCATGTACCCAGTTTAAACTTATAGACATGTAAGAATAGTACAGGAAGCAAACTCCTACACAATAGTTAGCAGTATATTACTACATAAAACAAATGTTTCAAATTTCATGAAAACTCTGTAAGTACTTCATAGTTTTTGTTAGTTACACTGGTGACCTGATTAATTGGGGAGACAAGTGCTCTGAAAGCAATGTAATAAGAGTAAAAACAAGATGAGAAACTACTCCAAGAGTTATTACCTCAGTTGGTGACAAAGGATTTTCTTACAAGGAGTGAAATGCAGGTTATGTGATGTGTATGCATGGAAGGTATTTTGCATGCAGGATTCACCAATTGTATACTTCTAAAAAAATGTGAGAAATTGATAGGAAAGAAATAGAGAAACAGATAAGAGGACAGTTACAGACACCAGGAAATAATGGAAACAGCACTCTTGCAACAAAGAGGAAACTGTAATTTCTTTAAAACAAATTAAAGGCATCTGTGCCAAACAGAAAAAGAGTGCAGAGAGTGAATCTCCTTGAAATATTTCTCTTCTAATGGGGATGGTTTCAGTTTTTATAATCCCCTCTTTTGTCTGTAGCTGGTGAACTTTTCGCCGTTTATTCATGACGTTTTATACATCTTATTATTTTTGGTACTACCTTGTTCATGGCTAGTGTTTCCAGGATACACGTGTGAGGACTACTATCAAAAGCTTTCTGGAAATCAACCCAAGCCATGCTTAGACCTCCTTTTTCTTTCGGCACACTTCAGTTATGGCTTATTGCTCAATAACTGATCTTTACAGCCATATGAACCTTTATAGCATCCCTTCTGCTCTTCTGGAAACAAGTTATTTACTTCTAGATATCTGCCCATTCTCTGTAATATTATTGCAGTTAAGGTATTGTAAATTGTAAGAAGACATGTTATGGGTCTGTAGTTTTGCAGATTTGTAGTTTCAATAGATTTTGGAATTAGGATGTTTTTTCCCTTCTGTGAACCATTCAGATATTCTCTGGCTCTGTTAGCATCTCATTAACACCCATGAAAGCCACAAATCCCTACAGGTATCGAGACAAAGGGTATCCTAATACAGGATAGAAAAACTAGATGCTTCATTTATTGGACTAAAACACACCTTAGAGTAGAACTGAAAAGATTAAACAAAACAAGGAAAAGAACAATAAGAGTAAGAGTTAAAAGAGCAATAAGCCCAAGTTTCCAGAGCACAACCAGCCAAAACTCTGGGAATAGCAAAGGGAAATCTTTAGGCCCATGTCACAAATAGACTACTATTTTTTATCTCTTACAAGTACTAACCTTTTGATTCAACACTTACATCGTGTGATCAGAAAGGAATAAATTTAGATGGAAATTTCCCACAAACTCACTGAAATTACGAGAGGAAACTAGAATTCACTGTAAAAGAAAATACAATGTAAAACAATGAAAACAGGTGAAGAGTAAAATTTCTTCTAAACAACAAAATCCCTCCTCAAGAAAATAGCAAAGAAAATAAATAGAACAAAGTTGAATTACAATTCACCTTTCTTCAAAAATCAAACTAACAGCTAATACACAAAATTACACATCTCAGAACCTTGGAAGTAGAATGATGCAGGAATAATTACTCATGCATTTTTACATACCCAGACCACGTATCACCTTTTGTTAAAACTACTTCAACCAGTCTTCCATACAGTGACAGGAATGTCACTGCCAACCATTGATCTATGCTATATTCTTCTCTTTTGTTGTAACTCTTGTATTTCTTTGATACAAAGTACACAAATGTACAGTTAGAAATAAGCCTGATAATTCAGCTCATGGTCAATCTGCATCTTCTGTTTTAAAGATAGAAGAAGTAGTGCTATATATTCCTCCTTTCACCTGATATGTCCAACTGAATATGTGAGACAAAATTTATTCTACTCCAACTGTTCATAAACAAAAATATATGAAAAATCTGAAGGAACACTACAATAAGTGTGTGAATTTGAGAGGGAAACATGCTGAATAAAATCATAATTAACTGATCCACATGTATTTTCTTTTATCCAAAGCCAGGAACTTTTTAGCACCCCATCATATATGCTTCCCTTTGATCCTATAACAAAGAAAGGCTACTGAGTTTTACAAAATTCTCCCATTTACATTTTTCTTGTATCTGTGATAGGTCCAAAGAAGCTTACCTGTTTATTTAATACTGAAGGAAGGACTGTCTTCACACAGTTTCTATCTGAATAACCCACTGAATTTGAAATTGCATAAGAAATACTACAGCTATCATTTTTTTTTTTTTGATTTGGGTCCTGCTTCTGTAACTGTCTCCCAAATTACTTGTTTGTGTATTTGGGACATTTTCTCCAGTTAATTGTTCAATATACTTTTCATTTTCATTTGTACATTTCGTTGTGTTTGTCTACATTTAGCTACAGTAGTGTTTTGTTGTGTGACATAGCTATGCATGGTTGCTTTTTGGATATGAAAACGCAATGTGTGTAAATAATACTACAGAAGTTTGTGAAACAAATATCTTTTTGTCAGTTGTTGTTTACCCCTGGGTATTGGGAGCCAGCATTCCATAGACAATTCTTTTTATAAGGCCAAATAAATATTTCACTTGGCAATGCTAGAATAAAATGTTTTTCAAAGAAGCAGCAAAAACCACACTTTCCCACTACATGAGTCCAATACCACTACAATAATAATAATAATAATAATAATCCTTTCTCTTATAAGAACAAGGTTTGTAATTTTTGGGGACAAAAGGCTAGTCTATTGCATTGACCCCAGTAATTAGTTGGTAGTTATTTAATCGACTGTAAAATAAACGAAATAGAGTGGGGCTTGTTTGTAATTTGTAGAGAAAACCTTAAACGTACCTGAAAAAATACATGGTCTTTCTCCCCACTAAAAGACATGAAGAACTATGAAAGAGGGCAAATAAGTACAGTGGGGTGAGGGAAAGAAGAAAGAACTAACACTCAGCCGCTCTAGAAATCCCAGAATAAAAACGTAAACACCTGAAAGACTTTCCCTATATTCTTTATTAAATGTCTTTCCCTCTTCTTCATTGTTAAAAGTAAAGAAGCTAGAAAAGAAAAATCGCATTTCAGTCTAATTGTCATTGTAAATGACTGATGCTTCCTTTTCCTGTCTCTATCGCTTCACTCCTTTTCTCTACAGTTAAGAGAGTGAAGATGCATGGCGGAGTGGTTAGAGGTATTTGGCCCACGATCGTAAAGTCATGAGTATGACTCCCGGTGGTGCATTGTGTTCTTGAGCAAGGTACTCTACTTCACCTTGCTGCAGTCCACTCAGCTGGCAAAAATGAGCTGTAGCTGTAATTCAAAGAAGCCAGCCTTGTCACATTCTGTGTAAGGCTGAATCTCCTTGAGAAAAGCGTCATGGTATGCATGACTGTGGAGTACTCAGCCACTTGCGTGTTAATTTCATGAGCAAACTGTTCTGTTGATCAGATAAGCAGGAACCTCGTCGTCATAAGTGATAGAGTGCCATTTTGTAAAAAAGAGTGAAAGAAAAGGAAATGTTCCGTATCGTAAGGCAAAAATGTTATGTATTTAGTATAAGCAGTGAAAGCTAAGATGAAATAATTGCTATTCCGTCGTGTATTTGACCTCGACTAATGCTCAGTTTGGTGACAACAACCTGCGCATTGGTGTTTATCTGGGGCTTGGCTTCCAGATCTGTGAAACCCACAAATGCTGCTGTTATGAACGGATTAACATCCATAGTGTCCCTTTCGATTAAAAAACTGTTCCTGTCTCGATATAGGATCTTTTTTCATTTTCTCCCAACAACTTGAAGGTTCATCTTGCTCCAGTCCACTCAGATAGCCAAAATGAGTTGTAGCTGTAATTGAAAGGGGCCAGCCTTGTCATATTCTATGTGCGGCTGAATCTCTCTGAGAACTATGTTAATGGTATGCATGACTATGGAGTACTCAGCCACTTAATTTTATCCTCATGTAGTAATGAAAATTGAACGTGGCATCCAATATTTGCTGTAGTTATTTGTTTTTGATTTAACAATATCTATGTATCTATGTATCAACTATTCTTTTGATCTATGTATCTACTGTCTCTCTCACTTTATCTCTTTCTCTTTCACTCTCTCTCTCTCTCTCTCTCTCTCTCTCTCTATCTCTCTTACTTCCTCTATGTCCTTCTATCTCTCGCTTTGCCACTCACTTCTTCCTTTGAAGTAAGTGTGACACACACCACAGGTACATACAAAAATAAAGAAAACTAAGCGTATTAATATTATTGATAATAATGATAATAATAATAATAATAATAATAATAATAATAATAATAATAATAATAATAATAATAATTATAATAATAATTATAATAATAATAATAATAATAATAATAATAAAAATAAAAATGATCACATCACACTCCTCTGGAACTTCACCATTCAAACTGACAGAAAGATAGACGCAAATAGGCCAGACATCATACTAAAAGACTTCAGACAAAAATCATGCCTCCTCATTGATATGACTGTCCCAATCGATATAAACGTATCTGTCAAGACCTACCAAAAACTGAGCAAATATAAAGATCTTGAAATAGAAATTGGCAAAATGTGGAATCAGAAGACGAAAACAATACCTATTGTCATAGGTGCCCTGGGAATGACAGCGAAACGGGCTGATTACTACCTAGCTCAGATACCAGGAAACCCCAAAATGGCTGAAGTTCAAAAGATAGTGCTCATGGGAACTGCCCATATCCTACATAAAATACTGTCTATGTGATCTCAAATTTTAAAACAAACACATAATTTTCTTATGGTTTCTTAAACATTCACTAGAACAAAACTGTACAAATCCAAATATATGGTACCCTAGGCATAACATCTACATGAACTTCTAACTTGTTGTCTCTTGAGGTCTCTGGGTGAGACTTGGATCCAACTTGTACAAATGCAAAACAAAAGTCAAACATAAAATAATAATAATAATAATATTGTGTTCAAATTTTGGCAGAAGGCCAGAAATTTTTTTGTGGGGGAGTAAGTCGATTACATCAAACCCCCACCCCCACCCCCACCCCACCAGCACTCAACTGGTACAGTTGAGTTGGTTGTCAAAAGCAAACTCGACTTTGCAGAATGTGAAATAATAATAAGAAGAAGAATGATAATGATAACAATAATGATGATGATGATTATTTAACTTTTTTAACTTTTGGCCTGAGGCCAGTACTTTTAGGAGTAGGTTAGTTGATTACGTCGATCCCAATGCTCAATTATTATTATTTATTTTATTGACCTCCAAAAAGACGAAAAGGAAGAAGAAGAAGAAGAAGAAGAAGAAGAAGAAGAAGAAGAAGAAGAAGAAGAATGCTCCAAATTTTGGCTCAATGCCATAGCATTAGGGAAGGGAGTTAGAGGTGTAATACATAGACTCCAGTACATGACTGGCACTTTATTTGACCAAATCTGAAAGGGATGAAAAGCAAAGTTAACCTGAGAGGTATTCAAACTCAGAACTTAAGATGTCAAAAGAAATATAGCATTTAGCTTGACACTAACATTTCTTCCCGGCACAGAACCCTCTTACACTTTTCCTCATTACCATCTTCGTTATCATCATCATCTTCATGTACCTTGTCATCATCATCACCATAATTTATTTGTTAAATATGTGGATCTAGAATATTTCAAGTAATTTATTTCATAACATTTCTTTTTTTGCACATCTGGCCTTCAGTCAAATTTTACTTTATTTATTAAAATCAGATGTATTAATATTATTTCTCATTAATTATTACCATTATATAGCCATAACCCAATGTATGTCATGTTGCAAACTAGGTATCTTTCCTACCTAATGATTCAAACAGTAGAATTTTTCCAAGAACTTGTTTTGTATCTGCTTTAGTATACATAAGGCATTAATGGTTTGACACCATCGTTTAACCTGAACTGTAGTATACCAGCCCATGAGGGAAATGTCCTTACCTGGTCCATAATTCAAACACTTTCATTGTTTGATCCATTAACTACAGACCCCTGTAATTTTGTTTCCTCGGTGCAACAACGCTCTTTTTCTGTTATTCTATGATGCAATTGTTAAAGGTGTTGTCCAACACCTATTGAGGATATCACCATTAACATTATCCATAATCTAATTAGCTGATTAAATAACAGATCCCATCCCCTATCCACCAAGGATGCTTTTATACTAGTCTTAATGTACTTGCAAATATAATTATTAGATATTGACACAGATTATCCTTGAAAATAGTCTGTTTCACCTTTGGGAATTAGCTGAAACGTTTGATTATCTACCACAGAGCATTCATTGATTTTAGATGTAAAACTAGCATGAAAGGGATAGAAAGAGGAAGGATTTGGAGAAGGGATAGGAAGAAAAAGGAGAGTGTAATAGGGAATATGCGATAGAGAGAGTGGAAGGGAGAAAGGGATGTAAATGAAACAGAAAATAATTCTAATTTCAGCATATTGTCAAAAGTTCACTTACTTCAAAGAGGATCAATATGTTTGTGGTGCTTGTATTTACCAATAGAGAAATAATAGCTTAACAACGCAATTAGGTTTGGCAGGTAATTATCACTGAATTCAGGTGAAATGATAGAAGGATGTGGTGAGTGAATTAAGCGCTTGTTTTGATCTATAAATACGAATCCATTATGAAGCATGACAATAGAGTATGTAAACATTGCAAAGAATGTGTCAACAAATAGAGGGACATCGATAAATCTATTCCTATTGCACTTCTATTCACAGTTGCACATTATCCTTTGCAGGAATTCATGCATTACACTGTAGACTGGCTCTTCTCTATTGTCTTTAATTGTCATTGCATACAATGTCATACATGACATTAAGGTAGTTCATACGTGCCACCAAGGTAGTTTCTATGCCATTCGATCTGTTACAATTTGCAACCAAATTTCCTTGAAGCTAACATTTTCTTTTCAATAGCTCAGTTAAATGATAGAGGTAGTGATCATGATATTATTCAAGGCATGAAAGACTGATAACGTGAAGAAAGTAATCCAGAAATGTTACCCTGAATACTTGCGACAGTGAGTACTCTACTAAAATAATCCAAGGCCTGGTCTTTGTATTAAACTGACTGACTTATTTAATGTAACAACCAAAAAGAGTAACTGTCCATCTGACTAACTTCCACATAATTATCTTCATGCAAATTACAAGAACAAGCTTTTGGTTGATCTGAAGTACTGATAGATGACATTTGCGAAAAAAAGTGCCATGCAGTGAGACTGAACTCGACTACACAGCATAACTTCCTCCATCTAATGGAGACATTGAATAATATAGGCCTAGATACATTGTTAGAAATCAAGTTCAGATGGTCACTGATTGAATGCTTTGATACAATATTTTGATTGGAGCTGACATTATGGCTAAAAGGCAACAACTTAAGCTCATTCTAAATGGGTCTCTGGAGGCTCATGATGATCGTGATGATCAGCATTAGAGAGATGAAAAATAGATCCGCTAGTCATTGACATGATGCCAAATAATTTAAACTAGCACGCTATTGCAATTTTTCTAGACATATAAAATATATCATAAAACATTAAATGGAGTGGGAGAGTTATATGTCCTGTACATACACTTAACAAAATAAATGCATAGTTTGAATAGAGCCAAGAAGCCACAAACCAAAATACCAGATATTCAACTGTCAGCTATTTCATTTCAGTTTTTACTTTTTGTAATTTGAAGTAAGCCATGAATGTAACTTCTACATAGGCATACAATTAGTCATAGCAATGAAAGCACCCACAATTCACACACTAGGTCCTTAAAAATGAATGTCCACATTGGACAGTATAGTCTTTGATATACAAGCAGACACAAAGGCCACCATTGGAATCTTTTATCATAACTAATCATCTAGGGTTATGTAACAACAACTGCCATTGGCAATTTAGATATGATTTATACCCAGCAAGTTGTACATTCATAACTATGATATTTGTTTAGCAACAAAACATATCTTCAACAATCTATATTCCTTTTCCAGTCAATAATTTTGAAAAATTATTAACATATTGCTTTTACTAACTGCAAAGTTACAAGTGTAAACCTTAGAATTGCAGGTGTCATGTTACATCCAAGAACAGAACATTAACTTTTTATAAACTTGTTGAAAGATGGATTCCACTATTATTTCACAGATAAAAACTGCGATAACTGAGGAGCTCTTATGTCAAGTCAAATACTTGTGTGGTATCTGAAAATCCCCAGCAGATGTTGCAATCAGCAATTCCAAGCAAATTTTTAGTTTCATGAAATTAATATATTTTTATGGAACATAACACAATGCAAGGCCAATGCCATAATAGAATCTGTCAAATTCTTGATTAATTATACACTAACATATTTTACCAGTTACATAACTTCTCTAAAAATACACTGAAATTAGTTTAATAATAAACAAAAAACATTGTGAAAATAAAGCCAGATAGAACATTTAGAATTCTGCTGAACCTTGAAGTGGAATATAAAAAATGTTATGTGTAATACAAAAAATTACATGGATTCATTGTGGTTGAATAAACTCAAAGCAACAGTATTTTCACAATGTCAGCATGATCTACAGCATCCTCTTTGACATATAAAATTTTCAATAAATGTCAAAACAACTATGTGTGACAATGTGGAATGTCAGCATATTGGCATTTGTCAAATCTGGTTAAGATCTATATAAACATATGTAATACATATGTCATAAAATTAGAAAAAAAAAGTAAGTTCAAAAATAAGATTCTTTTAAATGATATCTGTCTATCAAGCAGTAATAAAATGATGATATCGAAAAATGAAATTAAATTCTATGAATATACACATAAATATATATATCTACATATGTGTGTATGTGTGTGTTTGTATAAACATATACATATATTATATACATTTAAATGTAAGCATAAGTGTATACGTGTGGTTTGTATGTATACACAAATACATACTTGCATATGCAGACATGCATACATACATATATGCATGCATGCATGCATGATTACTGCAACTAGACTTTGAGCAATGATATCACTTGATTCTTCATTTAAAGCAACACAAATGTGGCAACAATGAACGCCTTTTATAGCAGGTGTTCAGAGGGTTACCATCCATGCTGGTACATGCATTCATTCCATCATGAAATTTTTCATTGAGTTATTATACCTTTTCAGTTACACCCAGATTGGCATGTGACACGTAACAAAGATGTTAAAAATCAAGCAATCCCTGTATATAAAGCTTTTAAAGGGTCATTTCCACTCTCTGAACAATGTATACATTATCTCAAAAAGAAGAACTAATCTATATCATTAGATGCAAACGAAATCACAAATGTTGCATCAGATTTTGATCTCCTAGAAAGATGTCTCACCATAGATTAGGGGACCCTCACTCCCAGCTGTTTGATGAGCCCTGACTCTACAGAGCTCATCTACCCTCTGGCACATGTATAAATATATATAGATATATATATATCCATACATGCATATTCATACATACAGATAGATATAGACAAATAGATAGATATTACACCTAACAATTCCACACCTCAGCAAGTTACGCTGATACTCACCATGTGCTCATACAGTGTTATGTCAGTCACTATGAATGAAGGTGCAATGTTATGAAAATCACACCTTTGATTATGGCACTTGTGTCTCTTCTTTTCAAATATTGTGAGGCCAGCTTATGAAAAAGTATTTCATATAATTTGGACTTTCACTAAAACCTCGAACTCTATCTTGAAAGGGCATCATTTGGTTTCATACACCCACTGCACTGCAAATGTTGTCCCCACTATTGTTCTTTGCATTCAAAGAAAGCTGTCATGTGACCTTGGCATTACACATGTAAATACATTTGTGCACTTTTAAGATGAATTCTGTGAGGCAGGCATTTATTTAATAAACAATTTTTTAAGGAAAAATTATTCATATCTAGTTTTCTAATTTGAAAGTACATTTATGTAGATTTGGGTATGGTTAAAGTTTAAACTTTCAATTGAGAAATTATATGTACTGCTCATGTTGTTACCAAATATATTGTCTATATCATTAAAATTTATTGCAAGTGTAAAATGAAACCCAAAATGAAAATTATTTCCTTCATTTTGCTCTTGAAAGCAGAGAAGTGTTGGAGCAAATGTTAAGCACATCTGAATGAGTTTCAATGCGAAAGCAAAATGATAATAATAATAATGATAACAACAACAACAACAATAATAATAATGATGATAATGATAATAATAATAACAGTAATAAATATAGAGGTGTCATACCTAATTGGATTACTAGAGGGAGAACAGAACTTCTAACAAAAGACAAAAGCAAGGGCAATATATCTAGTAATTAAAGACCAATCACTTGCTGTTAAAAGAAATGCTCTCAGAAAGCATTTATGACAACCACAACTTACTTCCAGAAGAACAGAAAGGTTACAGGGAAAAGGCTAGGGGAACACATGATTTATTATACATAGACAAAGCAGTTCTAAAGGAAGTGAAATCTAGGAAGAAAAGTTTAACAGTAGCTTGGATAGATTATAAACAAGCTGATGACATAATTCCACAGTCATGGATAAGTGAATATTTGAGTATATTCCTTATCGCAGACAACATAAGAGGGTTAATTAACTATAGCATGAAGAAATGGATAGTAGATATTTACTCATGTGATACAGCCTTAAGGAAAGTTAACATCAAGAAAGGAATTTTCAAAGGAAACTCATTATCCCCTTTAATATTTGTACTGTGTTTAATCCCCCTCAATTCATTATTAAGAAATACAAAGGCAGAGTATCAGTGTAGAGATAGTAAAGGAAAGATTAGCCAGTTGCTCTACATGGATGAATTGATGCTTTTTAGTAAAATAAAAAATAGATTCCTTAATACAAACTGTAAAACTCTTCAGCAAAGATATAGGTATGGGATTTGACATAGATAAGTCCACAATATTAGTCATAAAAAGGTACTCAGTTACCAGATGACCAGACATTAAAATCATTGAAAGAAGGGTTAAGTGATAAGTACCTAGGAGTATTAGAATTTGACAGAGTAATAACTATAGAAATGAAAGCAAAATTTGAGAACGAGAACAACAGAAGGGTGAGGAGGTTAATGAAGTAAAAGCTAAATAGTTTGAATTTAGTGAAGGTTGTAAATACTCAGGCAATATTGTTACGTAGATATTCAGCAGCTTTTGTAGTTGGGAGAAAAAATCTGTATTAGTAAATATAGACATAACTATGAAGGAATTCATTATGAATGGGGGACTTCATCCTAGTGCAGGAGTAGCAAGATTGTATTTACCTAGAAAGGAAGGTGGTGGAGGTTTGATATCAATAGAAGACTGTGGAGTTAGCTAGAGTAGATATAGCTTCATATGTAGGTAATAGTGAGAAATATGATTAAGAGCTGCTAGTTTCACAGTAGAAGATAAAGAAACTAAAAAGCCAAATATAGCTAAACACCAGAGAAAAGAAACAAGATTATAAGACTGGTAAGAGAAGGAGTTGTATGCTATATTTCCAAAGATAGTTGCAAAAGATAGTAATAGTGGGACATGATTGTGGCTGTGGAAAAGAAGGCTGAAAAGAGAAACACAAGGTTTGTTAGTAGCTGCACAAGATCAAGCATTGAGGACTAAATGGACAAAAGCCAAGGTATACAAAACATCAGGTAGATTTCCAATGTAGGTTATGTAAATCAAAGGAAGAAAGTGTTACTTATATTGTTTGTGAATGCAGTATGCTGGCACAGAAAGAAAACATGAAAAGACATGACAACATAGGGAGAATAATCCACAGGGAAATTACTAAGCTAGGATTTGACCATACTGATAAGTAGTATCAACATGAACCTAGTGAAGTGCTTAAAATTAAGAGATATAAGATGTTGTGGGATTCTAACATCCAAACTGACAGAGTAATAGAAGCTAGACTATCTGATTTAGGAATAATTGACAAAGAGAATAGAAAAGTGCCAAATAAATGAGTTTACAGTCCCAAATGATGAGAAAGTCAATATAAGAGGTATAGAGAAAATAGCAAAGTACCAGGATGTAGCCATTGAGTAACAGAGGTACATAAAGTAAATTAGGAACTATTCCTAAAGATTTGAACAGATAAATAGAGGAAATAGGTATAAAACCTAGTTTTCTCTACTAGCTATAAATCTATATTGCAACTTAGGGACAATAATGGAGTATATCCGTGTCTGCCACTGGTACAATAAAAATCTGGTGAATATCATACCAACTGATATAAGTGAGGAAGTACACACAAACATCACAGTCACAATCCAAGTCAGAGTGACACACGTAATCTACACATGCCACATTGGCCTACACATATACAGAAACTAGTTTGGTTGAATTATTTTTCTGTATCATTACAACATCGTACAGATGAAAGGAAGATCTGTTTTGTATCGAAAAAATTAGCATACAAAATATATGCTAATTCCAAAGACTTTCTGAATAAATATACGTAAATCTAACTTTTTGATTTAAACAAGCCAATAATCTTATCAATATTTACAAATATATTTCAAATGTCTTTATTTTAGTCTTCCAGCCATGACGCATAACAATTATTTCAAGTATTTCTCTCTCGGTTCTGTAATTTTAGAGCATATTTACATAATTTTCTGAAACAGCTCATTCAGATAAGAGAAATCTTTCTGAAATGGAGTTATCTGTAAATATTGAGCATAAAACACAGGAATTAAATTTGAAAATGGAATTATTAAAATTATAAACACAAAAAAGAAATGTATTTTGTAATAATTTCATGAAAGAAAGAGAAATTAACATTGATCTTCCAGCAGGCTTGTCTCCTACAAAAATATATCCAGAACAATTAGCATTCACGCACACACACACACACACACACACACACACACACACACACACACGCACATCTGAATTTATGTATGGTTGTAGTAATCTCTGTCATTCGATGATGAAAATTCAGTCATTCAATCAATTAAATTAGCTACTCCTGAATTTACACCTAAGTGGTTGTGCATTCCAAAATGCCCTGCATGTATCATTAATGTATTACTCAGAATTTTCAGGACAATGCTTTATTCAAATTAAAGATATCTCTCTGATTTAAAGATACAGTATGCTCAGTGAGTTCCTATATAGTTTACATTGAATGTTTTACTCACAAGGTATGGTTTGAAATTGGACCATCATAGTTGCTTAAGAGAACTTTAAACCATTTTCCCATACTGCACCTGTGTATAGGAGCTTGTCACAATTCACAAGTCATGACAAGTCACAAGTCAAAATTCCAGTAAACTGGACTTTTGAGAGGCTGTTCAGGTGAAAATGTCTTGTATTGATTTATGAAGACAGGCTGAAAAGTTCATTGGTTGACTATGAAGGAGTGATACTAGAACTGTTAAGCGTTGCATGCATTAATTTCATCTCTCCTTATTGATAACTGCATTACTTTTTTTCCAGCTGACATTTGACTGTTCAAAGAAGACTTCAGAACTAACTAGTAATGACTTCTCTTGAAAATGGACAAAATTTGGCATTGTGATGTTATCAAGTCTCTGCAGATAAAGGGCTTAACCCCCAATGACAGTCGTGCTGACATGGTTGCCACCTTAAGGGATAACACTTCAGCTGTATCAATAGCCCAAATGTGGGCAGCTGAATTTAAGAGGGAAGAGAGAATGTTGAAGATGACCCATGGTCTGAACATCCTGAAACTGCAACCTCCAACGAAAATATTGATCCTGTTCATCACATGCTGATGGATGACAGGTGATTGACAATAAATCAATTAATCAACGTCATTAGCATATCCAGTGAGAGAGTTGAGAATATTCTGCACAATGAACTTGCTATGACACAGGTTACTGCTGACACCTGATCAAAAGTGCATTGGCTAATCCCATCATGGGAAAATCCGACATTGCTTGAGGCAGATCCAACTGGTTTCCTTGAATGTTTTCTAACCCAGGACGAGTTTTGAGTTCATCACTTTTAACTAGAGATAAAGAGACAATCCATACAGTGGAAACACTCCTCCTCACCTGCTCCAAAGAAGGCCAAGCGCATTTCAGCTGCAGGGAAGGTGATGTTATAAGTTCTCTGAGATGCAAAAGGCATTGTGCATATTGACTATCTTCAAAAGGATTATACTATCAATAGAGAGTACAAAGGGTTACACCATCAATGGAAAGTACTAGATCAACTTGCTGAGGCAGTTATAAAAGTCTATCAAGACAAAATACCCAGGAAAACTGATGAAAGGTGTCTTGTTTCATGAGGACAATTCTCCAGCACACAAGTTCTTGCTTTCAATGGCTGCTGTGCATGTCTGTAGGTTTGAATTGGTTGATCAGCCTCTCTATTATCCTGATTTGGCCCCATCAGACTATCATCTGTTCCCCAGCATGAGTAAACACTTGGTAGGGAACCAGTATTGCAATGATAATGATATCGTATCTCCCATTGATGACTTTTTGACCAACAAGATGAAAGCTTTTTCACAAATGGGATCGAAGCCCTGCAACGCCGATGAAAGAAGTATGTGGAGCACAAGGGGGACTGTGGTGCAAATTAAACCTTACTTGGTCCCATTCCATGAGAGTATCTTGGTCGGTCTATGAACTTATCAGCTGACACTTGTAATAAAGATGTTTTGTCACTCTACTGCATGTAGAGAACATTATATAATAAAATAACATTTGCACCATGTCTGATAGATATGAGTAGTAGGTTACAGTTAGACAATAGTGAGTGACAAAAACTATATATATAAAGACCCCCTTCAGGCATGAACGACCATGGGATTGCACCCAGAAAGTTACCCACCAAGGAACAAGTCTAGGCAAGGTTGCTTATGGAAGAGCAGCAGTTGCCCATGCATACCAGCCTCCCTCTCCACACCACCGATATTATCCAAGGGAAAAGCAAAGGCCAATACAGCTTGGCAACAGTGGCATCACAACACATTTCTACAGTTGAGTGAACTGGAGCAACATGAAATAAAGTGTCTCAGTCTGGGAATTGCACTTACTATTTCATAATAGTGAGCCCAACATTAAAACCACTGAGCCAGGAATATATATATATATATATATATATATATATATATATATATATATATATATATATATATAAAGAAAATAAGACAAGGTAAATAATTTTATCATGAAGAACATTTTAGTACCAATTTCAGTCTTGGTGACTTTTTCAACTTAGAGTAAAGCATGAAAAACAATTAAATTGCAGAAAAATAAAATACAATGTTTTCTTTAATATTTCCATAGTTTTCAAATAGAAGGGACATTTTCCATTTTTCTGTCTGTCTGTCTCTCTCTCTCTCTCTCTCTCTCTCTCTCTCTCACTTTTTTACTCTTGAGTATTTCCGAATTTTGATCTAGGATCTATGTAGAGCCATCCTTTGACATAGACTGTTTTTGGTTTGGCCTATGTATTGCTCTTGACACCTTGAGCAAGTTAATACATATATTAGGTTTTCTGAAGGACATGTGAAGCTGTTTGTCACTGTAAAACGTTGACCTCGTTTGAAAGAGAGCTCCAACCCCTCAATTAGGTTGATGCATATACCACAGTTAGGTCTTCAGCATTTTTTTGCTGATGGCTTCAGTGTTGTTGTGTGTAATTAGGCTTGTGTTATGAGACTTTTCATAGATTTGGGTTGTCTTTTACTCTTTATGATTGTGTGCGTTTGGAGGATGAAATTCATTTTGTGGTCCCTTTTTAGTAGGGGAATGTTCTGAAGGATGGTGTCAAAGGCTTCATTGTTAAGGAGGTTGTGTGTGGAGATGTATGGTAGCGCTTTTGGTTGTAAATCCTTCTTTAGTTTGGGATGTCTGAGTTCGTGGATGTTGAGTTGTAGGGCACGTTGAAAACCTGTATCAATTAACGATGGTGGGTAGTTCCTGGTAATGAATGTATCCTTTAGTTCATGTAGTTGTGTGTCCCTGGTGCTTGTATTAGAAACTATAGTACAAGACCTTTTTACTAGGTTGAAAGAGATATTCATTCTAGTGTGTCTGGGGTGACGAGAATTGAACAGTAGATATTGCTTGGAGTCCGTGGGCTTATAGTATATATATATCTATTTCTATTTTGTTGTTGGATTTCTTAATGAGGATGTTGAGGAATAGAAGTTGTCAATGGCTATATTGAATCGAAAATTGAATGTTTATGTCAAATCCATTTATAAGTGCTTGAAATTCCTTAAGTTTCTCTATACTTTCATACCAAAGAATGAAACAGTCATCCAGATACTTCTTCCGATTATTTTCTGTGTAGAGTGAGAAAGGTTGTCTTATTTTTCTTGTACCTTACAATAAAGATGGATTTCTAGATATCCCATGTCTAGGTTAGCAAAGAAGGGAGCCATTCTTGTGTATATATATATATACACACACACACACACACACACCCACACACACACATATATATATATATATATATATATATATATATATATATATATATATATATATATATATATACACACATATAGAGAGAGAGAGAGAGTGGCGTACATACACTTTGATCTCTTATGTGTGAGTATACATTCTCCTAAATCTTGTACGACTCTATTTCTGTCTATTTGCCCTTTCACGCTTATTCGTTCATTCCACTCTTCCTTCTTTTGTTCCCCCTCTCTCACATTTCCTTGCTTTCTCTTCTTGCTCACTTTCCCTCCACTTTTCACTTCACTGTGTCCCTGTCATTTTTTCTCATCCCTCCTTAATTCTTTTGTCCGTCTGCCTCTACCTCTCTCTTCTCTTCCCACGTGACCAGCATTTGGCCAAGCCTGATCTTTCTTTCTTGACCAGCCGTTGTCTAGGCAAAATCGATATTCCTCCCTGTGCCTGTGAAATCTTGTATCCCTGCCGTAAGGCTTTATTTCCACACATGGCAGCTTAATTTAATACGTCCTTAGTCGAAAGACACTTGTTGTTATGTCTTGCTATTATTTTTACTGTATTTGTGTAACATTGTTCGTTTTTTTTTCGTCCTTGTTTTTGTATACATTCGCTGCTTTCTTCCAAGGAATCTAATGCTCTTAGCTTAGTTTTTCCTTGGAGCTGGCCAGATTGGAGCAATCTCGAATATAATTAGCCAAAATTGCGAAGATAATCTGATACTCGACTGAGGAAAGAAAACTTCGAATCACCCGTCCTTGTTTTCTTTGTATCATCTATCTGGATGTTTTGTTGTCCCATTTTTGTATCACCTAACTGTCTGGATGTTTTGTGTTCTTGTTGCATTTTGCATAATATATATATATATATATATATATATATATATATATATATATATATATATATATATATATATATATATTACTTCACCACAGCTATCTATACTGATCCTGATTACTACTTATATGTAAACGCTTCTTCCAAATATAAAATTTGTATTATTTACTTTCTCTGAAGAATTTCTAACAGGAAATTCCTTACCTCTCTGTCTAGCATGTAAAACTCTGTCATATCTATTAGCAACTGAAGTATATGTAAAGGTGAATAAATAATAGCTATAAATTTTCCAGTTGCCAGTTTTCTTTTATGTGTGGGTCTGTCTGTAACTTGATTCAATAAAGTATTCTCTGAGGAACTGTGGTGGTTGACTATCAGTATACATTTAGAACATACATTACAGGTCTCCACACAACTGTAATAGTGAAACTTGCTTAGAAACTCTATTATAAATTATTTCTCATATACTACACACACACACACACACACACACACACACACACGCACACGAACACACATATATGTACACATCCCACTGGATTCAAATGTTAACATGCTAATCACAGTTGTATTTCATCACAGGACAATAACTTCTTTCAGAAGAATATGGATTCATAACACACTTGATTCAATGGCTCAAGGGGATTTAGGACAACATGTGTTTATTAACAATAACCACAATCTCTTGTTTGATTCTTTAGTCCTGGGAAACTTTGGCTGAGGAGACACACCAATGTCGACATACCGGTTGTCAAAGTCTCCTTACGCTAATGAATCAAGTATGTTGAATATCTGTTTCCATGAAAGCAAGGAGAAATAACAAATTTTAGGTTTTTGAAGAAATAATTTTATTTTTTCTATCTTTGCATACAATTATACAATAATTTAAGCAAAAAATTACCATAGCATAATTGCAGATTTAATTAAAGAAAATTCATATTTTATTTTCATCGAAAGAAACCACCACAAGCTTCTATTATTGCAGAGCAGATTCTTGGCATTCTCTCTAGTGACTTGTAAAAGTACATTGGTGGAAGTGATTTCCAAGCAGTCTGTAAACCTTTAAACATATCTTGCTCATTCTTAAGCATTTCATTTTTAACTTTACGATCAGTTTCATCCTAGTCTAGTTCAGTTGGCGAAAGGTCTTGAAAGTGAGTGGAGCCAAGTCATAATTTGCAAAATTCTCTTATCTTCCTTTGATTTTGAATAATCTCTGTACAATTTTGAGCTGTGTTTTGGATCATTTTCCTGTTGAAAAACAAAATTCATCCCAATAATGCAGTATTGAATGATATTCTGCCTTTCACGTTATTTCTTTAATTTTAACAAGATCTCCAGTAATCTTACATCCAAAGCATCCCTTATTCATCACAGATCCACCAACATGCATAACAGTTGGAATAATGCAACTTTCACTCATTTGTTCAAGAGGTATTTGTCTGACAAATACACTTCATCTGCTTCCAAAAAGTTCAAATTTGGATTCATCAGTCCATAATGCATTTTTCCAATATTCTAATGTCCAATTCTTGTGCTGTTCTGCCCATTGTAATCGTTTCAAATCATTTGCCTTCCTTAACAGTGGTTTCATAACTGTCACACAGCTCTTAAGCCCAGCAGAAAGAAAGTAATTATTGTTAGCATTTCAATGTGGTTGTTCTGCATAGAACAATGTTACTACATTTTGAACCCCAGGAAGACACCTCCTCCACGTGGTTAAAGACACAATATCTGTGTCCGATAGATTGCGAACAAGAGAGCAAACTACTCCCATCTAAAAGCAACAAGATCAGCTGACCAGCTGGTTTCAAGCTGTCACACTTCCTCTACTACTGTACAACTTACATCCCTTATAGAGATTATAGAACTAGCAACCTTGCTTGTTATCATCATCATCATCGTTTAACGTCCGCTTTCCATGCTAGCATGGGTTGGACGATTTGACTGAGGACTGGTGAAACCGGATGGCAACACCAGGCTCCAGTCTGATTTGGCAGAGTTTCTACAGCTGGATGCCCTTCCTAATGCCAACCACTCAGAGAGTGTAGTGGGTGCGTTTACGTGTCACCCGCACGAAAACGGCCACGCTCGAAATGGTGTCTTTTATGTGCCACCCGCACAAGCCAGTCCAGGGGCACTGGCAACGATCTCGCTCGAAAATCCTACAGGAGCCAGTCAGGCGGTACTGGCAACGGCCACGCTCAAAATGGTGCATCTCATGTGCCACCCGCACAAGAACCAGTCCAGGGGCACTGGCAACGATCTTACTTGGCTTGCCGGGTCTTCTCACGCACAGCACATTTCCAAAGGTCTCGGTCCGTAGTCATCGCCTCGGTGAGGCCCAATGTACGAAGGTCTTGCCTCACCACCTCAGCCCAGGTCTTCCTGGGCCTACCTCTTCCACGGGTTCCCTCAACTGTTAGGGTGTGGCACTTTTTCACGCAGCTATCCTCCTCCATTCTCACCACATGTCCATACCAGCGCAATCGTCTCTCTTGCACGCCACAACTGATGCTTCTAATGTTCAGCTTTTCTCTCAAGATACTTACACTCTGACGGGTATTCACATTGACATTACACATCCAACGGAGCATACTGGCTTCATTCCTTGTGAGCTTACGTATGTCCTCAGCAGTTACAGCCCATGTTTCACTGCCATGTAGCATGGTTGTTCGTACGCATGCGTCATACAGTCTGCCTTTTACTCTGAGTGAGAGTCCCTTTGTCGCCAGCAGGGGTAAGAGCTCTCTAAACTTTGCCCAGGCTATTCTTATTCTAGCAGCTACACTTTCAGCGCACCCACCCCCACTACTAACTTGGTCGCCCAGATAGCGGAAGCTATCGACTACCTCTAGTTTTTCACCCTGGAATGAGATAGAAGTTGTTTCCTGTTTGTTTGCAGTCTTTATTGCACCTGAACATCTGCCACAAACAAAAACTAACTTGCTAGTTAACCTGCCTTTGATGTTGCTGCACCTCTTATGTGTCCATAGCTTGCACCGGGTACATCTTATAGAGTTACTACCTACTCCTTTTCTACATACTGAGCAGGGCCATCTACCTGAAGGGGTTTATGTTTTATCTACCTTCCTACTTATTAGGATTTTGGTTTTAGCTAGGTTGACTCTAAGGCCCTTCAATTCTAGACCTTGCTTCCACACCTGAAACTTCTCCTCTAGTTCTGATAGTGACTCCGCAATTAGGGCAAGGTCATCAGCATAGAGGAGCTCCCAGGGGCAACCTGTCTTGAACTCCTCTGTGATTGCCTGGAGGACTATGGTAAATAATAGGGGGCTGAGGACGGAACCTTGGTGGACCCCTACCTCTACCCGGAATTCATTGCTGTACTCATTTCCAACCCTCACATTACTGGCAGCATCTCTGTACATGGCTCGCACAGCTCTCACTAACCATTCTTCTATCCCAAGTTTCCTCATTGACCACCAGATAAGGGATCGGGGGACCCTGTCAAAGGCTTTCTCCATGTCAACGAAAGCCAGGTACAGAGGTTTATCCTTAGCTAGGTATTTCTCCTGCAACTGTCTCACTAGAAATAAGGCATCAGTAGTGCTTTTACCTGGCACGAACCCAAACTGCATCTCATCTAAATTGATTTGCTCCCTAATTAGTTGGGCTATGACCCTCTCTGTAACTTTCATAACCTGATCTAACAGCTTGATGCCTCTGTAATTATTTGTATCTAAAGCGTCCCCTTTACCTTTGTAGCAGTTGACTATGATGCTGCTACACCAGTCATTGGGTATGACTCCTTCGTGTATCACCTGGTTCGTAATACGGGTGACTAGGCTATAGCCAACACTGCCAGATATTTTGAGCATCTCTGCAGTGATTCCTGATGGGCCGGGGGCTTTCCCGGTCTTCATACTCTTAATTGCTTTATCTACCCTGGTACTATCAACTCGGATAGCTGGTCCCTCTATTGGGTCGACATACGGCAGGCTCTCTTTCTCCCATTCATTCTCTTTATTAAGCAATCTATCGTAGTGGCATCTCCAGACCTCTTTCTTTGCATCCTCATTTAATGCAAGCGTACCATCATTCATGCGAACACATTTCTCTCCTACAACATCACTATTCTCTCTCCTACACTGTCTTGCAACACGAAATACCTCGAGTCTTTGGTCCTCACGGCGCAGAACATTGGCAAATCTTTCCTTATCTGCTTCCCCTCTGGCTAAATAAACCTGTCGCCTAGCCTCCCTTCTGGCACATTGGTACAATTCCCTGCTACCACCGTTCTTCCAGTCCTTCCAAGCCTGTTTCTTTTGTCTAATAGCCCTGTCTACCTCCTTGTTCTACCACCACGTTACTCTGGGTCGGGAGGGGACCTTACACCACCCACAAATCTGGTCGGTGGCTTTCAACAGGTTGTCCCGCAGAAATCTCCAATTGTCTTCCACGTTGTATGATGCTATATCCCCTTCTATTTCGTTAAATGCTTCAAGTAACTTGTCTCTAAGTCTCTGTCCGTTTGCAGGGTCTTTAAGCTTCCACACCCTTCTTCTCCAAGCCTATATATATATATATATATATATATATATATATATATATATATATATATATATATATATATATATGTATATATATATATATATATATATACATATATATACATACATACATACATATATATATATATATACATACACACACACACACACATATATATATATATATATATATATATATATATATATATATATATATATATATATATATATATATATATATATATGTATATATAAAACTATATAAATTGTTAAATAATTAATACCAGTGGTTAGTGGTTAGCATGTGTAATAAAATTCAGAAGACAAATATTTTTATAATATATCTATATATATATTTACACAGTCATGGAGAGGGTCATAGCCCAACTAATTAGGGATAGAGTCAGTTTAGATGTGAGGCAGTTTGGGTTTGTGCCAGGTAATAGCACCACTGATGCTATATTTCTGGTAAGACAGCTGCATGAGAAATACCTAGCCAAAGATAAACCTCTGTACCTGGCTTTCGTTGACATGGAGAAAGCCTTATCTAGTGTTCAATGAGGAAACTAAGGATAGATGAATGGTTAGTGAGAGCTGTGTGAGCCATGTACAGGGTCACTATCAGTAAGGTAAGGGTTGGCAACGAGTACAGTGAAGAATTCCGGGTAGAGGTGGTGGGGTCCACCAAGGTTCTGTCCTCAGCCCCCTCCTATTTATCATAGTCCTCCAGGCAATAACACAGGAATTCAAGACAGGATGTCCCTGAGAGCTCCTCTATGCTGATGACCTTGTGCTAATTATGAGTCACTATCAGAACTAGAGGAGAAGTTTCAGGTGTGGAAGTAAGGACTAGAATTGAAGGGCCTTAGAGTCAACCTAGCTAAAACCAAAGTCCTAATAAATAGGAAGGTAGATAAAACACAAACCCCTTCAGGTAGATGGCCCTGCTCGATCTGTAGAAAAGGTGTAGGTAGAAACTCTATAAGATGTACCCAGTGTATGCTATGGACACATAAGAGGTGCAGCAATATCAAAGGAAGGCTAACTAGGAAGAGAGTTTTTGTATGTGGCAGATGTTCAGGAGCAATAAACACTGAAAATGTGCAGAAAACAACCTTTGCCACACTCCAGGGAGAAAAACTAGAAGTAGTTGATAGCTTCCATTACCTAGGTGACCAAGTCAGTAACGAGGGAGGGTGCGCTGAAAGTGTAGCTGCTAGAATAAGAATAGCCTGGGCAAAGTTCAGAGAGCTCTTACTTCTGCTGATGACAAAGGGCCTCTCGCTTAGAGTAAAAGGCAGACTGTAAGACGCATGTGTTTGAACAGCCATGCTACATGGCAGTGAAACATGGGCCGTGACTGCTGAGGACATGCGTAAGCTCACAAGGAATGAAGCCAGTATGCTCCGTTGGATGTGTAATGTCAGTGTGCATACTCAACAGAACATTAGTACCTTGAGAGAAAAGTTGAACCTAAGAAGCATCAGTTGTGGTGTGGAAGGTGTGCATTGTGCTAGTATGGTCATGTGGTGAGAATGGATGTGGATAGCTGTGTAAAAAAGTGCCACACCCTAGCAGTTGAGGGAACCTGTGGAAGAGGTAGAACCAGGAAAATCTGGGATGAGGTAGAACCAGGAAGATCTGGGATGAGGTGGTGAAGCATGACCTTCGAACATTAGGTCTCACCGAGTCAATGACTTGTGACCAAGACCTTTGGAAATATGCAGTGCATGAGAAGACCCGGCAAGCCGAGTGAGACCATAATCCAAGGCCTCTGCCAGGGGTATAGCCAGCCCACTTATGCATACCTTTCCTTCATTGGACATTAAAGTCCGTTTGCAAAGAGCTGTTGAGGCAAATGAAATCGATCCAAATTCGACAACTGGCACCCATGCCAATGTCTTCATTGAACACTAAACTTAGTATGTGTAAAGCTCACCGCTTTTCAATTCCTTGTTACAAAACCTCAGACATGCAAAATTGCAGTTGTGAATATACTAAAAAAAACCCACAAACTTCTGTTTGAGATACCAAATGAACTACATCACAACATGTAAAACATGAAAATTCTTGTGAAAAATGACCGTTAAACAGGAATTTTCAATGGCTGGATAACTGAAGAGATGTTGGCATGGGTTACCACTCCAGCATCCGAAACTCGGAGTTTTATCATGGCTACCGAATAAGTGTCACATATTTTTACAGATAAATTCCTCTATTTATATAATATCGACGTCTCTCTTTCTTTTGTTGTCGTTCCTATCAATATATATATATATATATATATATATATATATATGATGATGATGATGATGATATATATATATAAACATATACACCTGCAATGATGAACTCCTGGTTACAGTATACATAAAAATGTATAGAAGTTTACATTTGGATTAAACCAGTTTCTTTGGAACCTGACTGTGATTAAACAAGAGCACAACTATAACATTGGAAATTACTCCAGATTCTGGTAGTTCTAAAGATAGACCTAAACAAAAAGGAATAAGAATAACTTTGTTTTGTTAAAGTATACTAAAATATTTATTTCCCACTTATCACATGATCTTGCTGTGAAAAATAAGAAACCTTTCATGTGTGTACACACACACACACATGCAGATGTGTGTGTGTGTGTGTGTATCAAATAATTCAAAACCATTTTCAGCAATGTTTTCTAAAGAATGTGATGATTTATGTAATATTTGTGTAATTTAATCAACAGAATAATAAATAGAATTATGATTATATCTAATCATATTTTCACACAATAAAACCATATTGAAAGGAAAATCATGTTGCACTAGATACTATCTTTGGGTCTTTCAAAATTGTTTGCTAAACTACTTGGCTTATCTTCGGTTTTAACATATGTTTATCATGGCCTCCGCCCATTACAGTTTGCTGTATATAGTTGCAATTTCTACTCATACAATTAGATCATAGATAATAATTTCTTAGGGAGATAAGTCTTGAAAAGAGAGTTTACTCAATATTGGATCAGTGACAATTATTAATTCTAACATGACAAAGGTGGGTATTGCAAAGCCAGAATAGCTTTTGTTGAATGAGATATGAAAATGGGATTATTAGATATTTATGACACTTCCTAATGAGAAATATAATTAGATGTCCACTCTTACGTACCAAGAGATAATCAGCAATATAAGCATTTCCATAACATATACACATGAACAATTCAGATTCTTTCTGTAAGGAAGAGATACGTCGTGATATTATGATTATCTTATCAAGTGCATATAATAGAGGTGTTTAGTTTGGTGAGAGGCTGGGAACAAAAGTTTGTACAATGCTTCAAGAAGATACAGCACAAATAAACAAGTGGTTAAGAAGGTCTCTCTGCAAAATGGGTTTCTGTTTCGATTTTAATACCCAGAACCATGGGCAACTGACTTCTGCTGTATTCTTGAGTTGGTCAATAGCTTGTAAATAAAGCTTAGTAGCAATGAATATACTTAAGGTCATTCTACAAATAGCAGACCAAAGCAGGGCTGCAATGCCAAAAACAGTGGACGATAACAACAGTAACACACCCTAACCAACTAACCCAAAGAAACATTATGGCAGCTATTAATGTTCCTGATCCAACAAGTCTCATATAAACTTTGAGCTATCTCAAAGTAAACATCTTTTCTCTGTCATTCATAGTAGCAAAAACATTTATTGCATTAAAAACCTCAGCAGAATGTGTCTTCTGATACCAAATCACAGCACCATTTATGCACACACAAAAACTTATTACTAAATCTATCTATCTAGTGTGTGTGTGTGTGTTTGTGTCCATTTTCTTGTAGCTTCAGAAGTTGTTGAGTATATAAGCAGATAGCTTGTTTCTCAGGAATTAGTCAAGTTGATGTAGATTCCTTTGATGAGAATCTAGTAAGATTAAAAAATCAATAAAGGTTGTTCACTACTTTTTTAGTCAATAGAGAAACAGCTAAATTAGCCCTGTTTATAAATATGTAGGTTATATATATCGTATAAAAGGATAAAGTTCCTTACAAAGTCATAGATCCAGTTTCCCATTTTTCATGGCACATACATTTTCTACTGGATGGGACACCAGTCTGTCACAGGATTACTCATTTTTGCCAGCTGAATAAACTGGAATAACATGAAGTGGAGTGTTTTGTTTGAGAACACAATGTGTTGCCCATTTAAGGAACTGAAACTACAAACTTATGATCCTGAGTCAGTGGCATTGATCTGAAACCTACCGATAGACATTCAGTCAGATAACCCAAATGAACTACCATAATTTCGTCTGATGGGTCTATTACATGACCAATCAGTCTGAGGCAGAAGCAGGATATGGTCTTCTTGATGTTCTTCAGGTCTCCTTTAAAAAATCATTTTGGCATTCAGTTTATCACAGAATGTTGAAGGTGGCTGACTGACTCAAGTCTCCCCACACACTTGCCATGGAGACAGTTCTGGATATTTGCACAGAAATCTCCAGGTTCTTAGATAGACCATTCTGAACATTCACATAACATCTCATAAGCAACTTCTACAGATGTGCCATAGCTTTTGTCTCTTCCCCAGCCAGCAATTATTAATATTAGTCATTGTAAATAGCCAATACCAAATATTTTTATGTCCATCAAAGCAGATTTCAGTTAAATATTTGCAGGTTTGTTTCAGTTATCCTTCATGCAACCAGCAAAATATGTTCTCATTTCCTTGCTACTAGAGCAGCGGCATACAACCCGTGGCATTGGTGGCCCTCAACTCAAGAAATAGCCAGTAAAATCACAAAAATGGTGACAAGTTCATCTTTTCAATATTTGGTAATTTTCACCTCAAGAAAAAGCCAACAAATGCTGCAACAATAGACCTGACTCATCAATCTCATGTAAATTAACTTGTCACCATTATGAACAAAGTGAATATCCAAGGGGACGGAGCCCCACCTCTTCAAGCTATATAACATTATAAGTCTATTAGCATGACTATTAATGGCTTAAATTATTTTTGTCCACTCGAAATAACAGCTAAAACCAACTTACAAATTCTAGGAAAATCATGTCTTCTTTCAAATGTGTGATTTAGGAGTGAATTTTATCCAGAAACTTCCTGATTTCACTGTAACAACTGGTATTTAATCTTTTCATATCCTTTCATTTGACTGATTCCAATTAATTTACATTTTAAACATGGCAACTTTATATGGTATCATGGATATTTCGCTTTTCAATACATTTAAGGCAGATGTTTATCCTCCTACTTTTGTCTCTTTTATTTCCTTTGAACTGGCAATTTTTTGTAAAATTGACTAGAGACAGAATTCAAGCTATGCAGACTCATGCAATGACAATGGCCTCGTTATTCTGCATGCTTAAGTTCTTGTAGCCAATAGTCTTAAAGAAATCATTCGTCCATTGCATGCAACTATGTTCTTTCAAGTTATCTGCTCAAATACAGGAAATCAGCAGTTTGCATTTACACCATCCCTTCGAAGGAAGAATCTTCATCATGTATGCTGATCTTCAGCCAATAGTCTATGTATTATACTCCAACACGAATTAATACTACACAAGAAACATCAAACAGTTTAATGAAATTTCACAGTTTACTGTGAATATAGGTTATATAAAAGGAGCTGAGAATTTCTGCAGCAGAAGCACTACACCTTTTATATATCAATATTTTGCATTCTGGATACACTCAGACATATTTTCTACACAAAAAAAAAAATTTTCGTTATACAGTATCCCCTGCCCCTAAAAAGAAACAGAACTGTAGAACTTTGCATATCTTACGAGCTTATTATTGTTATATAGACATTTTCCAGCATTTATTTTATGTTCAATGCATGTCTTACTTATACTTGTTCTTTTTTGCATTTGCATTGCTCTATTGTATTTTTATGCAAATTTATTGTTTTGTTCTTTTGACTTTCATGTAAGAAACTGTCAAGAGAAGATTTATAGTAGTGGTTCAAAATTTAACCATTAGATAATCTGTCAGACACTACAAGCAAACCCCCATAGTTTCACATGAGCGGTCTTTTAAGCTCCCAATCAGTGTGAGGCTGTGGGGTGATATTGTTTTCTTTGATGTTCTTCTGGACCCCTATATGGCACTTAGTTAACTGCAGAGTGTTGAAGGTGGTTGATTGACTCAAGTCTCCATTCTTGCTACATAAACAATTCTAGACGTTTGCCGAGACATCTTGAGAGAAAAGCTGAACATTAGAAGCATCAGTTGTGGCGTGCAAGAGAGACGATTGCGCTGGTATGGACATGTGGTGAGAATGGAGGAGGATAGCTGCGTGAAAAAGTGCCACACCCTAACAGTTGAGGGAACCCGTGGAAGAGGTAGGCCCAGGAAGACCTGGGCTGAGGTGGTGAGGCAAGACCTTCGTACATTGGGCCTCACCGAGGCGATGACTACGGACCGAGACCTTTGGAAATGGGCTGTGCGTGAGAAGACCCGGCAAGCCAAGTAAGATCGTTGCCAGTGCCCCTGGACTGGTTCTTGTGCGGGTGGCACATGAGATGCACCATTTTGAGTGTGGCCGTTGCCAGTACCGCCTGACTGGCTCCTGTAGGATTTTCGAGCGAGATCGTTGCCAGTGCCCCTGGACTGGCTTGTGCGGGTGGCACATAAAAGACACCATTTCGAGCGTGGCCGTTTTCGTGCGGGTGACACGTAAAAGCACCCACTACACTCTCTGAGTGGTTGGCGTTAGGAAGGGCATCCAGCTGTAGAAACTCTGCCAAATCAGACTGGAGCCTGGTGTTGCCATCCGGTTTCACCAGTCCTCAGTCAAATCGTCCAACCCATGCTAGCATGGAAAGCGGACGTTAAACGATGATGATGATGATGATGATCTCCAGGTACTGAACACAATGTCTCAAAAGAAACATCTTTGGAGACAGCAAGGTTTTTCTCTCTTTCCAAGCCAGCAATTATTAATATTGGTCAGTGTGAATAGCCAACACCAAATATATTTGTGTCTGGTAATAGACCAAGGTGCATGGCTCAGTGGTTAGAGTGTCGAGCTTACGATCGTGAGGTTGTGAATTCGAATCCTGGACCGGGCTGCATGTTGTGTTCTTGAGCAAGACACTTCATTTCACGTTGCTCCAGTTCGCTCAGCTGTAGAAATGAGTTGCGACATCACAAGTGCCATGTTGTATCGGCCTTTGCCTTTCCCTTGGATAACCTGGTGGTGTGGACAGTAGGCTGGTATGCATGGGCGACTGCTGGTCTTCCATAAACAACCTTGCCTGGACTTGTGCCTCGGAGGGTAACTTTCTAGGGGGCAATCCCATGGTCAGTCATGACTTAAGGGGGTCTCTATTGGTAATAGATATTTCAGTTAAATGTTTGTGGGTTGGCTTCAGTTATATTTCATGCAGCCTGTGAAATATATCTTCATTTCTCCACTACTTAAGCAGTAAGCATCCAGCAACAAATCCAACACCCAAACCACTAAGCCAACACCCAACCACTCCACACACACACACACACACACACACATAGTGTGTGTGTATGTATGTATGCACAAAAATTGAGATATTGTGAGTTGAGAGACAGGAAAGAGCATGTGAGAGAGGGAAATAATAAAGAGAAGAATATACCTATGTAAAAGATTAAATAATTCTAAAATATATTATCATAATCAAGCTCTTTCAAAGTAAGTTACTTCATATTCCAATGCACATAATTACATATCAGTTATATATGTGTGAAGACTGGCAGTTAGCCTTCAGTTAAGATATTGTAGTTTACTGAAACATTATGTAGCAAGAGTGGCAAAGCTATGAACATTAGAAATGTAAATTTGTTACAAAGAAACTTGGCAACAAGGGAAGATAGCATTAGATATTCGAAGAAAGATATATATTTTCACAAATGCTAATATTTAAATTATGTGCCATAATTATCTATTTAAACTTTGTACTTTGCAAACAAATGTTCCTTTCTTGATTCTTGTTCTATTGTATTTTCTGAACATCTATTTAACAGTGTAGCAAGACTTGAAACCATCTACCAAATCCACTCACAAGGCTTTGATCAGTTTGAGACTATATTTGAGGACACTTGCCCAACATGCCACACAGTGGGACTGAACCTGAAACCATGTGGTCGGGAAACCAACTTCTTACCACACAGCCACATCTGTGCTTATAAAGCTTATCTGTACAGCAACCAGCCAATTCAATTTCGTATGTCTCATCTCTTGTCTTAGTGTGAAGTAACATGCTGTTTAACTCCACACACACTCTTGCAGTTACAATAGTTATTTTCATGGTGCCTACTCAACCTTGATATGTCATTATAGTTGGCCAATATGAATCCAATGTGTATATTTTGCCCCTGTCTTGGCAAGCTTAAGTATATAGTTTTTGTAATAAACTATCTGTGAATGCAACAGAATTATCCTTTCTATTGTGCTGATTTGTTGTTGCAACTTTCTAATTCATGACCAACCTGAAAAATTAGTTGTACAACAAAATAAATCAATTTAATTTATCACAAGTGCTGTGCATTCATTACTCATACCCTAATTTCAACTCGTCTACCAGCATCTCTTGTTTTTCATCATTGTGTCTATCATAGAAAACCAGTGCCATAATATGCATCATCACCTGTGATAACTTGTAAACTGACAACGCTCTGTGATTATAGGGATCGTTTAACTTTGGACACTGAGTTTCCACACATTAATCTAAATGTTCACTGGGTGAATTTTTCCAGTCTTCAGATCACATAATTACTGCCAATAAGCTGTCAATTGATTTCTAACATGGTATGGACAATGTAATTCTTGCCACATCTACAACAGGTTATAATATAAATTAGGATTGCGGATAAGCATGTAAAATAATTTTTTATTTTAGATATTTTGTCCTGATTTTGAAACAGAACACTGAACCTTCAGATGCATTAATACAAATTCCCCCAATTTAACTTCCTACATGGTTTGGCTGTGAAGTTTGATAAAACGTTGGAAGGTAAATGAGCACTTGAAAATAATTTCTTTTATGATTTTGGATGTTTTTTGCATTTAATTATCTCTCAGATTGCTAAAATGCTCCTCATTTTTGGAGTACATTTTAAAATAGGTAAATTTTAATTAATTACATTAAAGACCTTATTTGCAGGGTTTTGTGTTGAAATGCAAAATGACACATTCATTTCTTCGATTTTTGCTGTTCTTAAATCACCGATGTCAATTTCCTTTGAACTTTTTACTGTCAATTAATTATGAAGAATAAAACCCTTCAATCAAAATATTTTGTTTTTCCTTTAGTCTTTACCTTGAGCTTTCAGATTTGATATGATGGTACATATTCTTTTCATTGGATTAAAAAGAATATTGACTCTCATGTGTTTTGGAGAGCATGAAGTAAGACATAATTATTGGCATGAACTTGTTAGTTTCTAACACACATCTATCTTGATCGTATGCAGAGATTTCATGACCAATATGTCTAAGAAAAACACTTTCTTTTTGCTGTATTCCACAGTTTGCTAAATCTTAATTCTAATACTATTTATGAGTGATGAATTCAGAATAGGTTATTCAAATTTTCTTCCAATAAAATAAAACAATTGCCAAAATATTTTTCTCATTTTCCTTCAAATAAATGGGGGAAAAAATTATTCCCATATTTTTACCAAGATTTTTTCATGTAATTTTATCTCAGAATATCCCCTTACTAAATTTCAAATGCTTTGAGATAACTTTTGCCATGACATACAGTGAAGATAGAGAGGATTACACTGGTTAGACAAGTACATTTATTAGAGAACAGATGATGATTTACTCATGACATTTACTCACCCTGAACACTGAAAATTTCCTCACAGGAAATAGTAATATTGATGTGCGGGTCACACAACAACCAAACTTTTAACTCTTCTAATTATACCAATGCACATGAAATTGAACACAACAACAAAAACATTAGAAACGATTTTATCAAAAAATATAAAACAAGATTAAATAAAAATGGTGACACATATTTAATTCAAATACATTTATGAAAATATATCTGTTCAACTCTCCTCAAAAATTTAAACTGCCTTAAGTTACTTCCCATATTACAAAGAGTATTTATAACAAATTTAGATTACTAATAAACGTAATATTAACCCATCCCTTGTTATTTAAATATCAATTACAAGGCTACCTCAAATGGATATTATATTATATGCATTAACTTAAGGCTAATAGAAAACATTTTATGGACATATTACAGGGACTATCAGTGATTGCGATAATAGATTTAGAAACAACTGAACTATGCACAAAATAAAAAGATCTTAGCATTCTGTGTATATTATTTTTTTTCCCTACATCTTATGACCTGTGCAGGATATTTCAAACACTTTTTGCTGGTGCATGTGTCAGGATGTGTGCATCATATATATGTGTACCTGTACCTCACATACATATATATATATATATATATATATATATAGTATGAATATAAATACATATATACACATACACACACTCATATTGTATTAATATGCATTCAAACATACACACACACACACACACACACGTATATATACATACACACACACACACACGTATATATACATATACACACACACACACGTATATATACATATACACACACACACATATAAGTAAGCACATAAATGTAAAACAAGTTGGAAAAAACAGTACTCAAATACGAAGGTAGATTTATATGTCTTTACTAAAACTGCAAAGTCATCACAAACTGTTACTCAGAGTTTCACATTCCCGGACAGTTGTGATCACAACTATCCAACAAATGGGCGCTAAGTAACAATTTGTGAAGATTTTAGAGCCTTAATAAAAATAAATTTATTGTCAAGTTAACAGTTCCTCATGAAGATAACATGGACGTCGCTCATGCTCAAAAGATTGACCATTATGTAAACATCCTTGAGGAATGTGAAAACGTAGGTTGCAGCATTTTCCAGTCGAAGTCGGATGTCGAGGATTCGTTGGACACAATGTGAAGTGACTGTTGTTATCGCTAGGCCTAACTTATTGTATTGCAAATACCACCATGTGTGATATCCAAATTACAGTGGAAAAAGTGAGCCACTGGATCTGATTTTAAAGAGACAATGAGCAATGGCTAGAAGAATAATGAGCTATATCTGATAACCAGTTGATTTAGCAAGCAGGGCCTCATGTCAGTGAGAGGGGCCAGTGTGCAATGATGTCATCGGGAGGTAGGCCCTGAAATGGTGCTCATTCTCTCCTAGCTTCCAGTATGCAGAACTTTCAACTAGTAGCACTTGCATGTGCAAGTTGTTGGCAAAACATCAAAGAACGTGTAGTAGATAGCTACTGACATACCAGAAAGATGGTTAGGCACTGTGTAAAGATAAGAGAACTGCTCAGAAAGATGAGCTGACAATGGAAAAGGCTATTGATGCCAGGAAAGACTGATGGAGGCTGCAAACTTACAATCCTCACCTCCATAACATATTGTAACAACTACCAATGAGAATGACAGCTCCATGATTGACTAAGAGGGGTGAGTCAAGAATCAATAAAACCCAGTTAACACACAAATGACCTTGGACATGAATATGATTATTCCTTCAAACAGCAAACGAAGTGCAAACAACTGTGCTGTAGGGCCTTTGCAACTGGGGAGGCTTGGAGATACATCAAAAGACTTGTAAGAAGAGGACAGAGCAGTGTGAATGATCTGATTGCAAAACACGTGGCAATCATCCCCAGACTCACACCACAGTAGAGCAAAAAATGCTACAGCACAGACCTCTTCCTGACAGGAAACTGCAGGTTATGAGACTGGTGCATCAGATAGTATGCAGAAGAAATTGAGGGTTCTGTGGTCAGCAGTTAATGAGAAAGGAAGATATAAAGAGCCTGAGGACAAGGTATGTCCAGCTCTTAATAAAATGACAGGCTCTACAGTGGAGAAACTGGGTAAGTTAACAAGTTCCATATATGATACAGGGAAGAAATTATTTGGAGTGAAATATGGGACCCGATTAGGGAAAGAAAAGTGTGGACAAAGCAGGAGCGTCAGGAAGATGAAGCAGTAGAGGGGGAAAAGAACAGCCTAAGAAAGCAATGGAAATGTGTGGAGAAAGACGAAAAACCTGGCCTCGTGCAGCTGTACAAAGATTTCAAAAGGAAATGCAATTATGTGCAATGGCATATCTGCCAATATGAGTGAAGAAAAGGAAGCAAAATGACTCATGAACAGTTTCTGAAGGACCCGTATGAGGTTACTAAGCTGTTCACTGAACTGAAGAGTGGCACTTTATTGTGCACGAAAAAAGAATTGGTGCTCATATCAAAGAAACCTACAGTGATCCACACCATAACCAGCCATTGCCACCTATAAATGGGTTAAAGCATCTCTTATCAAATTTGAAATTGGGGGTATCAGGGAGAAAGAGGTGAAGGATTTTGTGAGCTAGAGCAAAGAATATCACATGAGGTGATGGCATCTCGTACAAAGTATATAAGTATTGCAACCATCTACAGAAGATCTTTGTCCTTTCCGACAGCTGTAGCATGAAGAGACTCTAGTAGAGGACTGGTGTATGGTAGAAGGCATATACCTGCCAAAGGAGGTCAATGCAGAGACTATTAAACAGTTTAGGTTGATATCCTTCTTGAATGTGATAGGCAAGATCTTTATGGGAATTCTCTCAACAAGAACAATGGCATATCTACAGAGTAATGGATATGGTGATGAACCTGTTCAAAAGGCCAGAATCCCTGGAGTCCCTGGATGCATTGAGCATTGTTTTTTTCAATTTGGAAAGTGATCCAGGATGTCAAACAGAACAAGACAAGTCTGAACATGGTATGGCTTGATCTAGCTAATGCATATAGCTCAATGCTACACAAATTACTGATGAGAGCCATGGACCACTTCCACATTCCAGAGAATGTAACAAGATTAATGAGGGTATATTATGACAGTTTCGAGATGAGGTTTATAGCTGGAAGTTTAACAATAGATTAGCCCTAACTGGAGATTGGCATTGCTCCTGGATGCACAGTATCTGTTACATGGGTTACCCTAGTCATGGAGATGATTTTGAAAGTAGCAGACTTTTCAAAACAAAATTCCCATGTTCAATCACCTAAGAAAGCTTTCATGGATGATGTGGTACTTCTGTTGACAGACAAGCAAATGATGCAGAGTGTCCTCTTGAGTTTTAACAAGCTTGTGAAGTGGTCAAGGATGTAATTCAAAGCAAAAAAAAAGTCGTGTAGTCTGACATTTATTAAGGGAGTGCAAAAAGAAGTTAAGTTTAAAACAGCTGAAGAAAGCATTCCAACAGTCAAGGAAAAACCTGCCAAGGGCTTGAAGCATGTATATGCTGGAATATTGTCAGATAGGACTTGCATAATGGAAATTATGAAGCCAAAGATGGGCTAACAGCGACTGAAAGCTCAAAGCTACCTGGTATAATGACAGGAAGAGCATCCAACCACAGAAAACCCACCCCAGCAAATTCCAGCCAACCTATGTGAATATAGATCTGTGGATGTCAAAATGATGATGTTATCTCTACCTACTTTCACCCAACGATTTTTATTCATATTATATTATGTTATACCATATTTCCTTGAAGTATAGAAAATAGAAAGACAACGTACATTACAATGCTAAAATGATGTTAGGTAGTGCTCTGATAACCTCAGGAACATAACAATATATTACTGATTAGACTTAAGCTATAAAAGTATTTTAATATCTCACTTGATAATTTTAATTTCCTCTGAACATTAAGCCTGGCAGATGGGTATATTATCATATCTTGCTTAACATTGCATACAAAATTTGTCTCATTTCAGTATTTAACATTTCTATCTTTATTTAACAAATCTCAGACTAATACATTGTTCATTGTATTTCTCTGATTACCCTTAGTTCTGACGTGAATCCCCAATTATGAATTCTTCATATAACACTGGCCTACATTTGACCTTCAACAAAATGATGATCTCTTTATAAAGGCATTTTATTTAAATTCATAGTGAGACTGCTATTTAGTTCTCTTTGGAATTCTCTCCATGTTTGCTATTTCATGATTCAATACATTGTATTTTGAAAAGTGTCTGTCACAATTGACTCTTTATCTTATTTTAATTCGAAAAGATTCAAAATTTATGTCTCAATAAATACCCTATAGTCTGCAACAGTATGCTCTATTGTAACAGGTGAACAATTTCTATTAAAATAGATTTCTTCTGATGGGCTGAAACAGAATTGCTGATTATCATTCTATTATTTAGGTGTGCATATCCTAAAATTGGAACAGGATGGAGTTTATTCATGCCATCATATCAAAGCAAAATATCTGCTGGTGGTGAAGTTCATGTTGGTGGTGGTGGTGGTGATGATGATGGAGAAAGTGAGGCAGTGGTGTTGGTGGTAGTGGTGATGATAGAGATCTTGATAGGGTTGGCAGCAGTGGCGGTGGTGGAAGAAGTGACTGTGTGAATCTAGTAAATTATCATTTCCTTGTATTGTGGGTTTGAACTCTTCACCTATAAGCTAATATAATCAGTTCAGAAGCACAGTAATTTGATTTGCCAAAAGGAAGAAGGAAAATCTTACATTTGGAGGTAAGAGAATTATGATTAGGCCCAAGCCAGTTATAAATGAGCAGGTCTTAGATAAAAGCAACATTGTCAACTATTGTCTTTAAGTCAGGTATCATATAAGAGAATTTGGCTATTATTTCTAGCAGTCAAGCACAGACATAGACAGTCCCTCATTGATGTTTACTAAAAGATACCAAAAACAGATTGGCTGGGATAAGTAAGAGAGAGAGAGAAGTGTAGTGAAATAATTACTGAAGCAGTTACAAGTTTGTAGTGGTAATCAACAAAAACGTTTGCAGATAAATAAATAACAGGAAGGGCTTACTGTGAGGAAAAAAGAATACAACTGGGAGGTTACTTATAGATAAGAACACGGTCAAACTGAAAAGAAGGGTACAGAATTTGAAAAGCAAGGGAGGAAGAGACTCTTGAAGAGAAAAATAAATAGAGTATGTGTGTGAATGTGTACATGGTGTGTGTGCATGTGTGCATGTATGCATGTGTTTGGGTGAGAAATACAGAGGTGGTCTATGGAATGCTATGATGAAGTGAAAAGTCTAACTACTGCTGAAGAGGAATGCTTGCATGTTATTTTGAATGCCAAACAAGCACTTCCTGTTCAGAATTGGAAGCATGAATGTGTCAAGATACGTAGGTTTGAAAGTGATGGAACAAATAAAATTGGTTGAAGTATAGTTAAGGTCATTTGTAACATGGAATTTTGCTTTGGTCTGGTTACAAGTGTTCTGCTGGAGATAGTTGTTTAGTGTAGCAGCATTTAGAACATCAGTATCTGCATGATAGAGCTAAATGTCTGTTTCTTAAGTTCTGTGCTGAAGCAACTCTCTGTCATGGTCTGGGCCAATAACATATGATAGAGAGATGTACATTAGTAAGAAGGATAACTGCAGCCTTGAGAAAACTGTGAAAATTATCTGGTTTACAAAGAGAACATATACAAATGAAAGAGTTAGATGTTAGTGCATCAAGTGCCACAATACAGAGACTGCTCCAAGTGATGAAACATATATGCCTAGCACTAAAGTTTCTTCTCAAGATTATATAGAATCAAAATCAGTTGACTTGGGCCAAGGAGAAGCAGGAATAGAATGTTAATTAGAAGACCCAAGTGTTAGTTACTGATGATTGCAAACTTTACAGAATTGGAAGGGAGAAGTATAGAAACTTTAACTGATGTTAAGTTCTAGATGTCAGTGATTGTTTAGGGTGCCATGTTGTGCACAGGTGTTGAACCACTGTGTTTCTTCAGTCAATACCTGCTCAACAGTCTAGTAAACACTTCTTTCTGCCATCAATCAACAAGACATTTAGTAATGTTAAATCTCTATTCCAGGAGTCGATGTGTTACAAAGAAGAAATGTTCAGATAAGTAACTTTGTTTCCACAACCAAGCACTGCCTCTCACCTTACTTCATATCACCAATATTATTTATTTATTTGCCCATCTATTTATAAAGCTTTGTTTATTTCCATGCTGTATGTTATAGCAAAGTTAAGCAATCCCAATGTTCCATTATGTTTTTTCTCCTGTAGCTCTAATTTTCAAAAATTTTAAACCCATACTTGCTGCATTAAAAAAACTTAGTGAATTTTTGTTTCTTTGTTTGCTTTGTTTGGTTCCTTGCTTTTATTTTATCTCATTCATATTATGTTTAAATCCTCACATTTTTCCATGTTATATATTAGATAGTAGCTTTCATTTTGTTTGGATATTTTGTATGGCCTTCATCTAGGGAATGGGACATCCATGCTGTTTGGTCATTTGTAGTGCGGCTGCCCAACCCAACCTTTTTACCTCTACCAGAAGTCATTCTCCTAGAACCCCTATCAGAAACCTGTATGGAATGCTCTCTCCCTCACTTTCACCTCTATTTAGTGGTTATCTCCTGGTAAACATGGCAAGTGTGAAGTGAATAAAATGATGGTAAAGTAAATGCAGGTTGAAACCTCTTTGTACTTATACAATTTGTCTGAGAAACGTACATGTGAGCTTTCTTTACAGATGCAGAATGCTGTCCCCCATCCTTGTGTCTCCCCCACTCACACCTTCCACACCCTTAGAGTTGGCACACTCACTGTGAGCACATTGACAGGTATATTTATCAGTTAAAATTGCTGTCTTCCACACATATTGTTTTGTCCTTTCAGATGCTGATGTCACATAAAAATCACTCGTGACAACGCTGCATAAATGCTCATGTGCTGGTGGCATGTAAAAAGCACCCAGCACACTCTGTTAAGTGGTTGGCATTAGGAAGGGCATCCAGCTGTAGAAACCATGCCACAACAGACAATTGTGTCTGGACAGCTCCCAGATGGCCAGCTCCATGTCACATCATCCAACACATGACAGCATAGAAAGCTGACAAACAATGATGATGGTGATAAATCAGGGACAAACCAGCCAGTGTCTGGTTTCTTAACTATCACATCAGCATATTTGTGTTAATATATCTGTGCCTTTTCATTATTAATCCTGAAGATTTCTACACGAGCCATGTTTATGTATTTGTTTTGCAAGATTCCTCATATGAAATTATGTATTAAAAAAGATATTGTTATATTTGGGAGTTGTCATTTTATTCTTTTTCTTTTTATTTGCCAAATAACAACACTCACTATATACTCGTACTTCACTTCAGGTTCATTATTGTTCATATTTTAGTATCCTTTGTCTGAATTCTTTCATCACACATCCTGTGACCTTTTCAGCAACTCTCCAGCCCACATGTCTTCCTCCATTCTGTTTAGTTCATTCTGTCTATGTTTTGAAATTCCTGTAACTGCAGTTCATTCAGAAAGACAGAATGGGCCAAACAGAACAGGAAGAGTTGTTGATGAGGTCACAGGATGTGTGATGAAAGATTTCACACAAAAGAGAGTAAGATAAGAATAATTATAAAGCTGAAGTGAACGAAAAGTATATAATGCATGTGGTTATTTGGCAAAAGAAACAGAAATGACCATCCCCAAATATAACAATATCTATACGAGTTCTTTTCTAGTAAGTGTCTTTTTACAATTGAGCAATTCATGAAAGGTTATTTTTCCCATTGATTTCACTTGTAACATAATAAATTACAACCAGCTAAATAAATGCATTCTAAATGTTTACTTCCAATTTTGACAATTAATTTAAAAGAACAGTGATTATCCCATCATCTTCAATATTGTTTTAGCTATTAACTCAACAGAACATCCATTTGTTTCATTGAATATAATAGATTCAAGAGTAAATAATGATGGTGGCAATGCAAAGATAGTAAACAGCAACAATATACATAGCTTAGAGCCGTTATTATACACTCTTGAAAATTTGATGGGTTCAGTAAAATAAAATGACTGTTCCATTGCATTAATAATCAAAAGGAAAAAGAAAAAAATTAACACTCTACATGTTTCCTGGTATTGACTTTCCAATTATAACAATATAATGTGAATTTATTGCATATTGAATAAAGTATAATTCAAGTTTATATTTGATGTGAGATTCAACATCAAAAATACATTAATATTAGACATGTACTTGCCTTAGTTCTAAAGTATCAAAAATGAAAATCAAACATTAATATGAATTGCAGCTATTGAGAGACAGTCTGTTTAACCTACAACATAAATGAAGTTAGCTTTACAGTTAGGGAGAAATACAA
>NC_142939.1:33252390-33254890 GCF_046866305.1 Octopus bimaculoides
CCCCAACGCACACCCTAATACATACATACATACTTATATATAAAACATATAAACATATATACATACGAATATACAAAATGATATACGTATATACACACAACATACACACATATATACACATAAACACTAATAAAAGCATATACATAAATAAAAACATACATACACATATATACATAAATACACACACATATATATACATACATAATAACACATATAGACCGAAACATACACACTACCATATATATATATATATATATATATATATATATATATATATATATATATATATAGAAATATAATATTTCTAAATCTGTCAGAGAGATTTAAGCAGTAGTGGAGCGACAAAGTTGTAGTATATTGTCAATTTAATGTGACAATCCCAATAAGGGAATACACTACTGCCATTTAGTCCTAGGAAGCTGGACCGCTTCCTGTCGGCCTTGACACAATTACTGTCTCCCCTTCACGAACTTAAGGACACAGTAATTGTGTCAAGGCCGACAGGAAGCGGTCCAGCTTCCTAGGACTAAATGGCAGTAGTGTATTCCCTTATTGGGATTGTCACATTAAGTTGACAATATACTACAACTTTATATATATATACATAAATATATATCTACACATACACACATATATACACAGAAAAAATGCATATACATATATACACACACACACACACACACACACACACATATATATATATATATATACATATACACAAAAATATATATATATATACACTTATATATATATACATATACACAAATATATATATATACACTTATATATATATACATATACACAAATATATATATATACACTTATATATATATACTTACTAATATATATAGACAAATTACACACACTCACATATATACTTATACCCATATATATACATATATATATATACGCATTTACATAAGTACGTACATAAATATACATATACATATACATATACACAAAAATACTCATAACTATATATATAAAAAATATACACACAAATAAAAATTCACTCAAATAAATATATAAATAAGGAATATTATAAAACAAAACTACACTCATGCACTCACTCACACACACAATATATATAAAAATATACATCTATACTCACAAATATATATCTTTATACGTACATGTAAATACAAATATACTCAATATACACAAACATATATAAAAACACAACACATATATATACACTTAAACCTATATAAATACATACGTAATCATATATACATACACCTAAAAATATACATACATACTAACGCATATAGACTAAAACACGCACACTCATATATATACATATACATGCATATACACATACCCATATAAACAAAATAAATAAAAAATCATTAGCTAAAGTTTTTATATAAATAAAGTAGTTTATGTCTACATTTTATTTTTCGTTCATCAAAAGAATTAAGTAAATTATTATCCTTAGGAAATAATATCTCTTTAAATTCATTATTACATAAATTACAAAAGTTATTACCTATGATAGGATTTAGCTTTACAAACTATCTCCCATTTTAAAATATAGTTAATATTTTTAGCTTTAAGTTCCCAAATATATTTACTGAGGCCAGTAGAATTAATCAAATTTCTATTCTTAAATGAGTGCATATGTTGAGCTACTCTTAATTTAATTTTATTAGAAGTCGAACCTATATAAATCTTATTTAAATTATAACCATTATGTTTATTTTCATTCAATAATTTCACTATACATTTATACACTACATCTTTCAAATTACATTTATTATTAAAATTATATTTAGTTTTATCTAAACATGTACAATTAATTATATCCTGGTCAACAATATTATTATTAAAATTAATATTAGAATAATTATTAAATTTAAACTTATAGTACTTATTTAACTTAAATTTATTAAAAAAAAGAGATAATATTAGCAACATTATTAGTAGTAGAATAACCTACACCAAAATTATTTTTAGAAAAAATATAATGATTTTTTTATTATCTCTAAGGAGTAAATCAATAACTTTTAAAACTTCATTAATAATGTTAGTTTTAACTTGAACGCCATATGAAATAATTAGCCAGAGTTTGTTCTTATTATAGATATTATTGAATTTATTATTGGTATTATTAAATTTATTATTATCATTAAAAAAATTAAAATAATATTTAAAATTGTTTCCATTAAAATTAAGTTTATGTTTAAGTAATTTATTATAATACTAATTATTCTTATTATTCTTATTATTACCTAAGAAGATATTATCATGAGTATAAAAGTTACGTTTATTAATAAGGTCATTATTATTATAATTATTATTACTACAATTATAAAAATATTTCGGATTATTAAAAAAAATTATATTATTAGTATATCCCGCTTCTTGCAGGGCTTTATAAATATTTCGTTATGAGAGGCAAATATACACATTGAAACAATACATATTCAGTGATATCATAAATACAGGATTGGTTCATTGCATCAAAGGCGCTAATATTTAAACTCATAAGAGTACATAG
>NC_142939.1:33257390-33319890 GCF_046866305.1 Octopus bimaculoides
CTAAATGTGGTTATTTTGAGAAGTCCACTGTGTGGCGTTATTATTTTTCTGTAATAATGCCCTTTATATAAATATATATATATATTGTTGTTGGCATCCTTTTGTCTCGAGAGACAATGGAGTTGGATATAAACTAATCCAGTCTGGTTTTTACATTTGATGTCCCCTCCAGTTTCCTTTCCAGTTTTGCGTAGGCGTGGGCTAGATGTAAGAAAATCCTGGGTAGCCCAATCATCAGGATTCCTCTCTCGACCTTGCTGATGTAGTCCAAAGGAGTTCAGAGCATTACGTTTGACACCATCTTGGTTGCAGGAGCTGCCAGAAGAGTGGCGAATTGAACACTAAGCTGCCTATGAGGCTCCACTCCGGATTTCTTTAAAGGTTGTCTCCTTTCCGTAACCCTGGATAGGGGCCCATACTGGGTACTGTCAGCTGGAGCCAGCTGAGCCTGGGACTTGTGTCAGGCAGGGTCGTCTCTTCCTGAAATAGTGAAGAAAATCACTACCTACCACCTAAATATATATATATATATATATATATATATATATATACACATACATAAAGTGATGATGTATTACACAAAAAATATATATATTCATGGTAATGAAGGTCATTACCAGCATGTAATTACATTGTGATAAATCCAGGTGGAAAGAAGATTGTACGTGGATGCATAATTAACTGAAATAAATTTCAGAGATAAAAACTCAATTACTTTTCAACAGCCATTTTGTTAGAAATAGGTATTATTCATTCTATAATTATATAATTAAGATATATAATTAATTGATAAACAAATGATCTCAAACATTTATCCTAAATCATCCGGAATATTATAGGCCTGGGCTAGATGTAAAAAAATCCTGGGTAGCCCAATCATTAGGATTCCTCTCTCGACCTTGCTGATGTAGTCCAAAGGAGTTCAGAGCATTATGTTTGACACCAGCTTGGTTGCAGGAGCTACCAGAAGAGTGTCAAGTCAAACACTAAACCGCTTATGGGGCTCCACTCCGGATTTCATTGAAGGTTCTCTCCTTTCCATAATTCCGTACCCATAAGCTGTTGTGAGTTTAAATATGAAATGGAGAGAATCATATATATATATATATATATATATATATATATATATATATATATATATATATATATATATACATATATATATATTAAAGTTAGATAAGGTTGGTTTATGGGATTACAAAAGGTTTCATGCATATAAAGGACTTATGGGATATCATCAGATCCCAAAGTCTATTGGCTAAAGACCTCTCTAGAGTATGGAGGAAGAAAGGACTCCATTACTCCATGTCAACAGAAGGAATTGTCTCTGCTTGGCTATCAATTGCTGATGTCAACAAAGGGGATTGTATCCCTTTGGCTCTCAATCGCTGTTGGCCCTGTTCCAATGAACCCATGGGTTCCAATAGGCTAGCAGGAATTACCTGAAATGTAAGCACAGTCTGAAGACCTCCATTCTGAAGTTCAAGATGTTCCTTGGGTCAAGGAATCTTTTAAGGTCCTCACCCATTCTGCTATGCATAATTTGCAATGATTGGTCCCTTTAATGTAGGGGCCTGGAGTTTCTAGGATTCTCCATGATATGAAATCCCATTGTCTATCAGCTGCCATACATAGCTGGCTAATGATGCAACGAATCTCCTTTCTGGCATTCTGAAGGAGGATCTGTGGTTGGGGAGGCAATGTTTGAATGAGTTCCAGAAACAGCTAGTGTATTTCCATGGACAGGTGTTGGCAGTGGTGTGTCTGTTGGTGTTGGTGTCACTACCACCACTGTTGCTGGAACTGGCACTGTTGGTGCTGTCGCTGCTGGTGCTGGCATCATTGAAGGTGGTGATGGTGTTGGTGCAGGTGTTGGTAAAGATGCCACTGTTGTTGTTGACATTGAATAATGGACTCCTGTTCTCCTCCATTACTAGAGAGGCCTTTAGCCAACAGGTTTGGGATCTGATGATACACCATAAAGCTAAACCCTTTATGGATGTGAAACCTAAGATAATCCCATAAACTGGCCTTATCTAACTTTAATATATACTGCTCTATAATTTAGATTGTGCTTCTTCTTTTCAGATTCATGTTTACGGACGATCCCATATATATATATATATATATATATATATATATATATATATATATATATATATATATATATATATATATATATATATGAGTAACATAAAATAAAAAAATCCACTTTAAATGACACTACCAATGAGTGAAAATACATAACACATGAGAGAAAAGTACAGGACAAAAAAAAAACAAGGAAGATAAAGAATAAAAAGTTTAGAATGGTATAACAATGCACTATAAAACAAAAAATGGACTATATACCTGTTGTAACTTGGTTATCTATAGTCCGATGATATTTCGGAATTACAATCCCTTCTTCAGATCTTATTTGCTGGAGTCTCTGCTAAGATAACTCCTCGTCAGTTGTCGGACTGTTTATTACTCCCTATTTCATGCATGCATGTATGAAAGGAATGAACAGAGGTAAGTTAGGTAGTAAGGACTAGAATTATATGAGAAACCTCTCTAGTTCCAGTGTATGATAACATTTGCAGATTCCATGCAGCAAATCTGAAGGTGATAATAAGGGTATCTATCTAAAAAAAAACATTAAAAAAATCCAAACAGAAAATGGAGGTGGTGTGAACTTCAGAAGCCCTATCACAAAACACTATCAAAAGCAATAACTCTAAAAATACCAACACATGTTCAACAAGTTACTTTAGTTTCTAAAAACAGTAACAATAATTTTTAAAAAATGGTAATGAAAGGCTCATGTATTAATTTTTACAACCAGACTTAAGAATCAGATAGCTGAGTGCAATCTGTCAGAGAGACACACCATGCTGACTCCACTCTGTCAAGTTCCTTAGATCTCATTTATAATCAGGTTCTTTACACTAAGGGGTTGAACGTACAATTTTCTGTAACTCAGACTGTCTCATGGTTCCACGCAGACTGCTTTTGCTGTAGACAATCTCTCAATTTAGTGGATTTAACTTTCCAATAAAAGAATTGATTTCTGTTCACCACTACTAAGTGAACTGAGGCAATGAAGAATTCTGTGTTCTGCTCAGAAATAGAACATGAGTACTTAAATTGAATTCTTGATACATTAGCTGATTCATCTTTGATTAATCTTTTGGGATATTTGTATCAAAAACTGAAATCTATAACTTTCTTCAGATGCTCTCACACAAGACAATGTTTTTTTAAACACAATCTCTGCATTCTCACATTAGCAGCAATCACTTTGGAAAGCAATCATAAAAATGATATTCATTAAGATTTTAATTCTTTCAAATGCAATTGGTATCTGAAAAACATTGCATTTTTTTTTCACAACCTGAATAATATTTGTATAATTGGTTTCCTCTATATGCATTTGTCATACAACTGGTAGCACAATAAAATGTCTGGCAAGAAATTTGACCTGAGGCCATGAGTTAATACAGAAACAGTTACAACATGAAAGATATATTAGCCATTGAAAGACACAGAAACTAAACTTCACTTAAACAGTGAGGCAAGACTGTGGGTCAGTATGGGCCAGTATATACAAGCCAAGTGTGTGTGTGTGTGTGTGTGTGTGTGTGTGTGTGTGTATTTTTATATTAATTAACATTTTAATTCTTTCAAATGCCCTTTGTATCTGAAAACATTACTGATTTTTTGTTTACAACCTGAATAATATTCGTGTAACTGGTTTCCTCTACATGCATTTGTTATAGAACTGGTAGCACAATAAAGTGTAGACAGACCACACTGTAAAATAGCAAATGATAGAAAGTGCATCCAGCCAGAAAAAGCAAGTATACATGCATATACAACAAAAATGGCTGATGCTATGAGTACCAGTTGATGAAGGTTGTGACAAGTGGTAAGATGATATGAAATCTGTTCAACTAATACTACCATAGAAAATATATAAAATGGTAACTAGTGACATATTACTTCTAATTGTCAATGAATTACATACACACAATTACACACATATACACTCCAAGCACACATGCAAACATCCACACACAGAAGCTGTCTAATTGAAATATATTTTAGGAAACATAGAAGAAACTTTGATATATCATTGCTAAACAGGTATTAACATTTTCTCTTTTTGTTGAACATGTAATTAATTGATTTACAGCACAGGAACATAAAATATTTACTCAACATAAAGCATTTAATTACCTTCAAGTTGGTAATGTATTGTTGATAAGAGTTGAAAATTATGTCAAATTGGCTGTTTTTAAATGATTAATTAATTTTAGAATTATCTATGTCTGGCAAGTGATTTGATCTGAGACCATGAGTTAATACTGAAACAGTTACAGCATGGAAGATATATTAGCCATTAAAAAAGATACAAAAACTGTTCACTTTACTTAAACATTTTTTGATTTGGTGAGACAAGGTTGTGTGCCAGTATATATAGGCCAAGTGTGTGTGTATATATTGGATCATCCTATAAACAATGAAGTTTTTTCAATTGCATGAACTAAAAGTTGGAGGGGGACAAGTTAAACTACATGCATCAACTTGCCATAAAAGCAGGTAATAATTTTACCTTGCCCTTATTATTAGTGCAAGTTTTGAAGAGTGCAGTTTGATTTTAACAGTTATTTTTTTCAAAGCTATAGTGGAAATGACAAAGGAGCATATTTGGCATATTTTGCTTTATGAGTTCAATAAAGGCAACAACGCAATGGAAAGTATGAGGAATATTAATGCAGTATATGGGAATTGGTCAATAAATGCAAGCCAGTGTCAACGGTGGTTTCAGAAATTCTGAGCTGGAAACTACAGCCTAGAAGATGAGGCTCATCCTGGAAGATCTGTAGAGCTCAACAAAGACGTCCTAGTGGAACAAAATCCCATTGGAACCAGCAGAGAAGCTTGGATTTGGTCATTCAACCATTTATCAACAACTGTATGCCATCAAAAAAGTCAGCAAGTTGGGTCAATGTGTTCTTCACAAACTTTCCAAATCTAATCTCACACAGAGAGTGAATATGTGTTCTTCTTTGTTGTCACATCTCATGAATGAACCATTTTTGGACCGAATAGTAACTGGTGACAAGAAATGGGTTCTCTATAAAAATGTCAAGCACCGCAGACAGTGGGTATGGAAAGGAGAAACACAGCATCTCAGTCTACAGGGGGTCTTCACCCATGTAAGGTGTGGTTATTTGTTTGGTGGGATATAAAATGTTTAGTCCACTTTGAACTTTTAAAGCCAAACCAAGCGATAACAAAGGAGATCTACTGTGAGTAGTTAGAAGAAAAACAACTATCTTTGGTTTCAAGACAAAAGGTGTTCTATCAGGATAATGCTTGACCACATACAGTGAGGATAACATTCCAAAGGGTAGAGCAAATTGAAGGGGAAACGATGCCCCACTCATCATATTCACCAGACATTGCCCCATCTGATTATCATTTATTCTGCAGTCTTCAAAATCATTTGGATGAAAAAATATGAATTCTGTAGATGAGATCAGAACAGTACTGGAGGAGTACTTTTCATCACGGAATTTTGGAAGAGGGGCCTTGAAGGTCTACTGGATAAATGGAAGAGCATTGTAGAAAATGAAAAAGAGAGTATATTTTAAATTTAAAAAGTACTTTGTTTAAGATATATAAGCACCGGTACAGCTAGACAATAACCAAAATAACAATATAGAAAACAAAAATTATATTTAAGCCTATATATAGAGGCCCACTGACTTGCTTTTAAAACAGTTGCAGTGGAACTGCATCAGTGACCAGGTAGCAGTTAGTGTGACAAAACTTTTGTCTCCAAATAATAAGTGTTTAACTGAAGTTAGCATTTGTGTGCTTTTAAATGGCTAATATGTTTTCCATGCTATAATTGCTTATAATCAATTATTTTACAAGTGCTAATATAATTACTAAATAGTTAATTCTTATATTGAATCTTTATTATAGCATAAGACCTGTTATTGAACAAGAGTGTCATAATCATCAACCAAATCATTTAAAGTATGTTTTTCATGCTGATGTGGGTTGAACAGTTTGAGGGAATTCAATTAACTGAATGGTTGCATCATACTCCAATTACTGAATTGGCATGGTTTCTATAGGGACTAACCTTTGTTTCTTGAATCAAGTGTGTAAAATAGATTTATGTATTTGTATATGTTTTTCCAACCATGGAGAAATAGAAAATTTCTTTCTCTGAGAAATTTGAAATTAAAACTAAGAAATATGAATGAAATACAGTAATGTATTTATTTTGATGTTCTATTTTTGTCTTATTTTTAACATTGATTACTAACTTAGGCACAAGTCCAAGTTGTGTGAACAAGAAAGTGAAATGTTTGATTAGCTATAATTTGTAGCTGGGTCCCTGTGAAATATTCTCATTTATTACGGGGATATAAGCAAAGTCTGAAGAGTAAAAGTTATTGTTCTCCAGGCCATTGTCTTTTTATAAAGTGAAGTGATTTTTTTTCTGTTGTGGTCCAACTTTGTGTCAAAGATTTCACTTCTCCAGATCTTAAGCTTACTTTACAGGTCTTTCACAGATTTTATATTAATACAACTTTTAATTAAAGTGTGATAGGGTTGAATTACAGAACTGGTAGAGTAAATGTCACCATATGTGATCTTTGTTGAATTCTCTGTGAGACTGATTATAACTATCTTTCCCCCCAGGGTCAATTTAGTCTGCTTTAACCAGTCTGGTTCTGATAGAGAAAATCAATATCACTGATAATTGATTTTACTTTTGTCATATAGTTTAATTAATTTTAATTCTGTTTCTTTGTGCAGATACATTTTTGTTATGTAAATTATATTCACCTCTAATGTAGGGGTTTAGTTATTGTAAAGTAAAATGCATACATCAAAGAGCTTAACATTAATCTTACTATCAGTTTGAATCTCTATAGAATATTCATTTAGTAAACAAGAATTTTTCTCATAGAGTACAACAGGGCTCTATTTTTCAACCAGTTGTCTTTCTAATATTCATTAGTTACTTATATGTTGCTCTAAATGATGTATTAGGCATTGATTTGATAAACGATATGTAATATCAATGCATCATTTATAATTATATGTAATAGAACTAATAACAATTAATAATAGAACTAATTACAACTAAAATACTTTATAGAACAGAGTATATGTTACTTTATCACGAGCAGGAAACAATTCTTTGCTATTAGTTATTGAAATGTTGATCTTACTTTGTAAAAATATTAGATATATTGGACTTGTAAATGATGAGAGCCTGGATTAGAATGCACATAATGACAGAGCGACAAGCAACTTAATTTCACAGATATATATTTGAAAGAGCTATTCTGGATGCACAGGCGAGAAAGTAGCTGGATAACAGTAACCAGCAAAGTAGGACATGAAAATCACTTGCATAAACAACGTTGTAGTACAAGGAGGTGTCATCTCCAATGACTGAAGTACAAGTATCATCACTAACTGTTACTAAGCCAAAAGAGATGCTCTAGAAAGAAACAACTGTAGATGTACCCAGTTAATGGCCTAATTATGAAAATAACCTATTTGTAAAAGAATTATGTTAAATGAGATGCAGACTGGGTTTGTATCAGAACAGGGAACTGCCAAGACTTTGTTCATTGTGAGACTATTTCAGGACAGTTCAAGAAATGAGTTCCTTCAAATACTTGGAAAGCATCCAAGACGTATTTGATAGATTCTGTTACCAAAGTGACTTAATTAGCAGTGGAGGTTAGTATTTTGAAAGCATAGAACTCAGAGTAAGAATTGATTGATATAATCTCAGAGAGCTATTACTGCAATGGACAGCAAAATGATTCTATCTCTAGGGGACAGGCTGATAGTATGATGCCTTTGTATGAAGTGTAACATGGCATGGTAGTAAAATACGAGAAAGTGAATCTGGATGATGTGCAAAAGCTAGAAAAAACATGAAGTGAGCATATTCCCCTGGAAGTGTTCTGAGTGACACACTTCAAAGAAGCTGAGAGAAAAATTGGGCACAGGTGAATCATTAGAACAGTGCAGGAGAGAAGGCTATGAAAATCTGATTATATATTGAATATAAAGGATGACAGCAGTATAAAGAAATACCAAGTGATACAAAGGGAAGGAAAACAAAGACCAAGAAAGACATGGGAAGAAGTGGTAAAAGGTTATCTCATGAGGTTGTACTGCATAAAGAGGTGACTAAGGATGAACAAAAGTAGCAAGACACTGTGCAAGAAAAGTTCCATCCAACCCAATCAAGCAAGGAAAATGATGATGATAATATTGATGATAACAACCATCAGGCATCATTGATTTACAATGCACAAAATTCCTTAACGAACTGTTGACATGTCATGAGTTAAAGAAAAGTCATTATAAATGTGATTTATGCTTTGTTCCACTCACTCATGTCTTTACTCCATGCAAATGTGGAAACACAGTCAGCCATCAAATTGTATTTAACAGAATATTTTCTCTTTCAAAAAACACCTTAGGAATATTTCATCTTTTGTTATCTTTCATAAAACACAACCTTTCATAATTTGAGAATTTAAATATTCCTTTATCTTTTATAATGTCAAAATATGTTGCTCTGCACATACTTACCAATCCGGAGGCTTCTTTAAGAAAAACAAAAATTCTTATAATTCAAGACACATTAACAAATGAATATTTATCTTTCCACATTCAGGTTTAATCTCTACAGGAAAATATTTTTAATTAACTTGTATTGAAGTAGGATATTCCTTCAAATTTGTTTAATCAAGCATAAATTTTTCCAGTATTCCATAGCTGACAAGGTGAGTCAAGAAAAGAACTCATATGCAGTTGCTCAACCTATTAGAAATAGCAACTATATTACCTCAAAATACAACCTACCATTTTAAAAATGTACATCTAGTTACAGAAATATACGTCTAGTTACAGAAATATACATCTAGTTACAGAAATATACATCTAGTTACAGATAAACAAAAAAAACAGTGGTTATGGCAACAAAGTCTTCGACCAAAATACATCTGCTTAGTCAGGACTAACTTTGGCTACACAACAGCAAACACAATAAAAACGAAATTATAGCTTGATGGCTAAAATTCTAATTTAAATGATATATTAACCAAAGGGAACATTAGGTTATTCAATTAGTTTCACATCATCAATGGATATCTTTATTATCTATAATATATTAATTACACTAAAGGTATAATAATTTGCGCTTTACGTAACTTTTGTGATTGATTATTTGTAATTTTGACTTATTGTAGTCATAATTCATTTTAATGATGAATGATTAGTTTTAATTAACAACTGTTAAAGTCTCAGTTTCAAAATGAAATATAACCTAATCTTTCTTCTGGTGTTTGATTATCAGTCATATTATAAATGAATGTGTGTGTGTATGTGAAAGGGTGCTTCATATAAACATACACACACACACATACATACATACATACATACACACACACACACACACACATATATATATATATATATATATATATATATATATCATGTATGTAGTAAGTATATCTTTTATTTGTTTCAGTCATTTGTGACTCTGACCATGCTGGAGCACTTCCTTGAAGAGATTTAGTTGAACAAACTGACCTTGGCACTTATTTTTTAAAGCCCGGTACTTACTCTATCAGTCTTTTTTGCCAAACCACTAAATTATGGGAAAGTAAACATATCAATACTGGTTGTTGAGCAATGGTAGGGTACAAACAGAGACACAAAAAGACATGCAGATATTGATATATACATATGCATACACACACACACACACACACACACATATATATATACATGATGATGGCCATCCACTCGTGACCGAGGAAGACCATTGCCGACCTTCAGGAACATTGTGCGCTCTAGGAGTAACTTATATTTTGCATTTGCAGATCCACAACTGCAAACATTGCAGATTAAGCTTTCCCCATTCACTATTTGAGCCGTGCACATTAAATTTTTCATGCTGGATACGTGCTCTCTCAAAAGTGTCGATCCCCTCCTTAACCTGCTTCCTCCATCCATGGCGATGACAGGCATTGTTCTCCCAGTCAGTGTCCTTCATATCACAAGCCTTTAATGAGGACTTGACACAGTCCTTAAAGCGCAGCCTTGGTTTCTGCCGGAGTCTCCTTCCGTTCACAAGTTCTCCATATAGCATCTGCTTAGGAATCCTGCTATCCTTCATTCTAATAAGGTGTCCAGTCCAATGTAACCGCTGCTTGTGCACCATCGCCTGAATACTCAAGATATCAGCTGTCCTCAGGATCTGTGTGTCAGGAATTTTTGAGGTCCAGCCAACATTGAGAATGTGCCTGAGACATCTCTGATGAAAACGTTCAAGAACCCTTACCTGACGTTTGTACAGAGTCCATGTTTCACACGAGTAGAGGAGCGATGTTAGTACACAAGCACGGTACACAGCAACTTTTTTTTGCCCTGCTATGCCATGCTGGGACCAGACACGAGACTGAAGAGACCGGAAGGAATTAGTTGCTCTCTGCAACCTAAACGATATTTCCTCATCCAGGGAGCAAGAACGGCTGAGTGTGCTGCCCAGGTAGACAAACTTGTCTACTACTTTCAGAATTGTTCCTTCAACCAAGATAGCTGGTTTCACATATGGATTTCCTGGTGCAGGCTGGAATATTACAACAGTCTTGTCCAGGCTAATGCCAAGTCCAAATGCCTTGCAAGAAGCAGAAATGCAATTCATGAGTATTTGCATGTCATCCACTGTATGAGTGACTAAGTCACAGTCATCTGCATAAAGGAGGTCATGAATAATAGACTGGAGAACCTTTGAATTGGCAGCAAATCAGCGAAGATTAAAGAGGCGGTCAGAAGATCGATATCTGACATATATTCCCAGAGAGCTAACCTTAGCAAAGCATGAGTAAAAGCAGCAGCAAAGTACAAAGAAAAGAGAGTTGTGGCAAAGATGTCACCCTGCTTGACACCATTCTCTACAGGAATGGGTCCCGCCATGCCACCACCAACATTGACCCAAGCCTCCATCCTATCATGAAATGATTTGATTATAGATACAAAGTGATCCGGACATCCAAGTTTGCCAAGTATTTTCCATAGAAAGGCCCTATTTACAGTATCAAAGGCCTTTGTTAAATGAATGAATACCTGGACAAGATCCATATTCTGCTCATAGCACTTCTCCTGCATCTGTCTTGCTGTGAAAATCATATCTATTGTCCCTCTACCAGATTGGAAGCCACATTGAGATTCAGATAGGACATCATTTACGAGACACCCATTCAGACGGGTAAGAAGAATATTTGCCAGAACCTTGCCAGCAGCTGATAATAGAGCAATACCTCTGTAGTTACCACACATTGTTCTGGCTCCTTTTCCTTTATATAGAGGAAGAATAATTGCATCCTTCCAGTCCTTAGGGATTGCACCATCCCTCCAGACTGCACTAATAAGTTCATGAAGGGACTGTGTGATGTAATTACCACCAAATCGCAAGACCTCAGCACAAATTCCATCCTTTCCAGGTGCCCTACCAAGATTCAATTTACTTAATGATGTCATTACTTCATCTATTGAGGGCGAAGAGTCTAAGGAGCCAATGATAGGTCTTTGTTACATAGTATCAATTACAGTTTCATCCACAACTGACTCAAGGTTTAGGAGTTCAGAGAAGTATTCGATCCAGCGACCTGTGATTTCTGTTGATTTAGTAAACAGGGTGTAAGATTCCTTGGAAAGCAAAGGAGCTGATGTGGAGCTCTTAGGTCCATAAGCTTGAATCATAAGATGGTAAAGCTTCTTGCTGTCATTTGCATCAGCAGCAGCCTGAACATCACGAGCAAGATCTTCCTACCAAGTGTTCTGCATCTTCCTGAGAGATTGCTGCAGTAGTGATTTTACACTGCTATAGTAAGCAAGTACTAGATTTTACTGCACAACAGAAAGTCCTCTGTGTAGCAATACATTGTGGGCATGGCGCTTTAGCACCAATAGTCACTGAACTTCAGCATCATTCTCGTCAAACCAGTCTCTGTGTCTGGCAGTAACATATTCCAGGGTTTTGGCTGCACATTGTAGAACCTGGTCTCGAAAATCCTCCGATGCTGCAGCAGTTTCAATGCTGGACAAGCGAGTCTGAAGTTCTTTCCTAACCACAACATCATATACCTTGTGGACATTTACACGGCGAGGAATGCTGACTGGTCCTCTTCTCTCTTTTACTCTAATTACCATTCGGAACTTTGCTCGCACCAGACTGTCCATCATTCCGATCCATGGAAGGACTTGACATTACAAATGTCATAAATGTCGCACTTGCAGATGATGACATAATCCAGCAAGTGCCAAACTTTGGACCTTGGATGCATCCATGTTGTTGCGTGATCACCTTTGTGCATAAAATGAGTGCTTGCAATGTAAAGTCCATGTTCTTTGCAAAGCTCCAGTAGCATGAGACCATTGCTATTCATTTTCCCTACTTCAAAACGTCCTAGAGAGTTCCATGTTTACCAGTCTGTTCCAGTTCGGGCATTAAAATCCCCCAGTAGAATGACTTTATCAGAATTGGGGATTTTCCTAAGTATGGCTCTCAGCTGGGTATAAAACATTGTTTTATCTTCATCACAGCTAGTCAAAGTAGGTGCATAGGCACTTATTAGAGTAGCAAACTGCTTACCTTTCAAGTGCAACTGTAGCATCATTATACGTTCATTTATAGGAACAGGGAGCTCTTCCAACTTCTTAAGGATATCAGATCGGACAGCAAAACCAACACCAGCCTCTCTGCACTCCTCCTTCTGCCTTCCTTTCCAAAAAAAAGTGTATCCACCTCCTACTTCCTCAAGCTAACCATCACCTTCTATACGAGTCTCTGAGAGTGCAGCTATATCAATTTTATAATGGTTCAGCTCACGAGCAACAAGTGCAGTGCGTCTTTCAGGCCTACAATCACTCTTGTTGTCCAACAGAGTGCACACATTCCAACATGAAATGTTTAAGTTTCGTCTAGATTTTATAAATAAAAGGCTCTTTGTCTTTCGAGCGCAGGATGAACATCCGTCAGTCGCGCTAAACTGACCAGATATGGAAAGACAGGCAATTTTTGGTTCACCTTTTCTAGAACCTCCCCGGTCTCTGAGTGAGCAGTGCCCTCTCCAAATGAAGCTGCTCAGACACTCATGCAGCAACCGAATCCTACTGCTGTCTTGGGCGACAAGGAGATGACTTTATATCTAGCATGGGCCACCTACGTGCAGGTCGCTGACTACATGCTTCCAACCCGTCAGGTCTGCATGCTTCACCACCTTCCCATCGCCACAGGACTTCCGAATGAAAAAAAAAGAAAAATATATATATATATATATATATATATATATATATATATATATATATATATATATATATATAAATAAAAATATATACTAAAAATGAAGAAAATATATACTAAAAATAAGATAAATATATATAGGGAAAAAAAACGCACATGTCAAGCAGAGGTCGGCAATGCCTGTGCTGAGTTTTAGGTCCAATGAGGCTTGCACAACACCTCATAGACCCTCTCCACTTTATTGACATTATCCAGAGACAAGCCGGAGCAAGATGTTTGGTGCCAATATAAGTCGCAGGCTCAGAGATGTGGGAGCGCCGTGATCTCTAGCACAAACCAAAGATCCCCAAAATGTCCAATGCCATTCCCTGCATATTTGGTTTTATATCAGAGTGACCATCTCCTAGAGACATGCTTCAACATATATATATATATATATATATATATATATATATATATATATATATATATATATATATATATATATATATATGTATATATATATCATCATCATCATCATCATCATCATCGTTTAACATCCGCCTTCCATGCTAGCATGGGTTGGACGATTTGACTGAGATATATATATATATATATATATATATATATATATATATATATATATATATATATATATATATATATGTGTGTGTGTGTATGTATATGTATATGTATATGTAACTTATATGCTGTAGCAGAAGCAAAATGTAACTTATATACTGTAGTAGAGGCAACATGTTCTTTGTCTATCTCCATAACTTCTTGGAGATTTTAGGTATAATTATACTAATGTGTCCATCTGTTCTAATTTAATTAAATTCTATGTCTTTGTGCAGCTGAGGATTGCTCTGCATTTTAAATTGATGTAATGACTGCATTATTCAATTAAATGGAGTTGCATGAAACAATTGTACTGCATTACCTCTGAATATCCTTGTTGCTTATTTTGATTTTAATCACCTTACTTTGAAATTGTATGGATAATACGTACTAAATTCTGGTGCCTCAACTTACGTACCATATTCATCTGAATCTAAATTTGTGCTGAACTCATCTACCATACCCAAAGTATATATATATATACAGATAGATAGATAGATAGATAGATAGATAGATAGATAGATAGATAAATAGATAGATAGATAGATAGATAGATAGATACATGCATACATACATACATTCATATATATACATACATACATACATACATGCATACATTTATATACATACATATATACATACATTTATATATATATATATATATATATTTATATACAAATGACTACTATTGCAGATTGTTCATTCATACATACCAAGAGAAATTTAACCTTTTCAGATCTTGTTCATTGAATAATTCAATAAGCACATGGACAGTTTGTGGGTTGTGAGTACAGTTTTGAAATAGCACAGAATTCAGCATGGAACTTTGCAATTTCTATTTTACATCAATCATGCCAAGTTTAAATAAATGTTTGTCAGAAGGTACATAAGCATTTACATGTTTGACTAAGTCAATTAAAATGTGTGTTGCTGAAATCATTCTTGAAACGATGTTCATATGCTAATGTTTTTATATGTTTTAGATATGTTCATATTTTTATAGTCGATATGTTTACAAGCCAATAATTGGCAGCAGCAAATGGAAAACAGAATAGAAAATGCGTTAGAAGTTGTTTTTTTTTGCAAGACTATGTCAAATGAGAATGTGAAAGGAGTTAGCTCTTTCATGACTGCCAATTATGTTTATGAGAGTTCATGATGGGGAAGAGATATACTTCTGCTTAAATAAAAGCAAAAGAAAAAAATGTTTCCTAGCTTAAAATCTATGATTGATATAATGGCTAAGATAAAATGTGCAACAAGTGTTATCTTGGATATTAACATGTCTTAACATATCTGGAAACTGGGCAATGTCATATTTAAAGGTATTAAAATGTGCCTCGTCATTTTCATGTTTATCTAGAGCACACACAGAGCATGCATACGTACATATGTTTGTATATATACATATAACAACTTCAAGATCAGGGCTAAATGGATGCCCAGAAGTAGACCAGCTTGGAGGAGAAGGGTCTGGAAGCTTAAAGATCCTGCAAATGAACAGAGATTTAGAGACATATTACTTGAAGCCTTCGACAAAATAGAAGGGGATATAGCTTCACTTAATGTGGAAGACAACTGGAGGTTTCTATGGGACAACCTGCTGAGGGCCACTGACCCGATCTGTGGATGGTGCAATGTCCCCTCACTACCCAAAATAAAGTAGTGGTGGAACAATGTTGTTGACAGGGCTATTAGACAAAAGAAACAGGTTTGGAAGGACTGGAAGAACAGTGGTAGCAGGGAATTGTATCAGACTGCTAGAAGGGAAGCTAGGAGACAGGTTTATTTAGCCAGAGGGGAAGCAGATAAGATTAAATTTGCCAATGTTCTGCACCGTGAGGATCAAAGACTTGAGGTATTTCATGTTGCAAGACAGTGTGTGAAAAGAATCATGATGTCGTAGGAGAGAAATGTATCTGCATGGATGATGGCTCATTTGCACTAAACGAGGCAGCAAAGAGAGAGGTTTGGAGACGCCACTATGAAAGGTTGCTTTATAAAAACAATGGATAGGAGAAAGAGCGTTGGCCGAATGTCAACCCAACAGAGGGACCAGCTATTCTAATTGACAGTACCTTGGTAGATAAAGCAATCAAGAGGATGAAGACAGGGAAAGCCGCCCGGACCATCAGGAATCACTGCAGAGATGCTCAAAATATCTGATAGTGTTGGCAATAGCCTAGTCACCCATAGAGTTAATCAAGTGATACACGAAGGAGTCATACCCAATGACTGGTGTAGCAGCACCATAGTCAACTGCTACAAAGGTAAAGGTGACGCTTTAGACACAAATAATTACAGAGGTATCAAGCTGTTGGATCAGGTAATGAAAGTCACAGAGAGGGTCATAGCCCAACTAATTAGGGAGAGAATCAGCTTAGATGAGATGCAGTTTGGGTTCATGCCAGGGAAAAGCCCCACTGATGCTATATTTCTGGTAAGACAGCTGCGGGAGAATATACCTAGCTAAAGATAAACCTCTGTACCTGGTTTTTGTTGACATGGAGAAAGCCTTTGATAGGGTCCCCCGATCCCTTATCTGGTGGTCAATGAGGAAACTAAGGATAAATGAATGGTTAGTGAGAGCTTTGTGAGCCATGTACAGGGATGCCTTCAGTAAGGTGACGGTTGGCAACAAGTACAGTGAAGAATTCCGGGTAGAGGTAAGGATCCACCAAGGTTCAGTCCTCAGCCCCCTCCTATTTATCATAGTCCTTCAGGCAATAACAGAGGAATTCAAGACAGGATGCCCCTGGGAGTTCCTCTATGCTGATGACCTTGCTCTAATTGCTGAGTCACTATCAGAACTAGAGGAGAAGTTTCAGGTGTGAAAGCAAGGATTAGAATCGAAGGGCCTTATTGTCAACCTAGCTAAAACCAAAGTCCTAATAAGTAGAAAGGCAGACAAACTACAAACCCCTTCAGATATATGGCCCTGCTCAATCTGTAGAAAAGACATAGGTAGAAACTCTATAAGATGTACCCAGTGTAAGCTATGGACACATAAGAGGTGCAACAATATCAAAGGAAGGCTAACTTGCAAGATAGTTTTTGTAAGTGGCAGATGCTCAGGAGTAATAAACTCTGAAAATGTGCAGAGAACAACATCTTCCACATTCCAGGGAGAAAAACTAGAGGTAGTTGATAGCTTCTGCTACCTAGGTAACCAAGTCAGTAGCGGGGGAGGGTGCGCTGAAAGTGTAGCTGCTAGAATAAGAATAGCCTGGGCAAAGTTCAGAGAGCTTGCGAAGACCTCTTGAGGCAAGTGAAATCGAAATCGAAATTGAACCAAATTCAACGACTGGCACCCATGCCAACCTTCCTTCATTGGACACTAAGCTCTGCTTGCGAAGACCTGTTGGGGCAAAGTGAAATCGTAACTGAACCAAATTCGGTGACTGGCACCTGTGCCAGTGGAGTGCTAACAGCACCATCTGAGTGGGATCACTGCCAGAGTAGCGGTCTGTCTTCCGTGCTGGTGGCACATAAAAAGCACCATTTGAGTGTGATCATTGCTAGAGTCATTTTACTATCACTTGTGGGGCGGTGGCATGTGAACAAAACATTCAAGCGAGGTTGTTGCCAGTGCTGCTGGACTGACTTTTTTTTCAGGTGGCATGTAAAAACACTATTTGAGCGTGGCAGTTGCCTGTATTGCCAGACTCGCCCTCGTACCGGTGGCACTTTTAAGCACCCACCACACTCTCGGAGTGGTTGGCATTAAGAAGGGCATCCAGCTGTAAAAACCATACGAGATCAGATTGGAGCCTGGTACAGCCATCTGGTTCACCAGTCTTCAGTCAAATCGTCCAACCCATGCTAGCATGGAAAGCGGATGTTAAATGATGATGATGATGACGACGATGATGATGACGACATATATATGTATGTTAATATGTATGTTTGGATGGATGGATGGTGTGTTGGATGGATGGATGATTAAAATATAAGAAATTTTTAACAGAACCACAAGAAATGAATATTTTTCTATTTAACTTAAGGAACATTTTCTGGTACATCTAGATGTTTCTACAATTTCCTGCTTCTTTAGTCAGTACACAATGAAGGAAATTATAATGAAGCCATACTATAACTTGCTGCTGGCTATGATGCATAGAATACAAAGTGTTTGAAATGTAAAAAGGAAAGTGAGTAAACATTTACAATTAAAGCATTTTGTCTTACAGAGATAGTGCAAATACCACAAGTGTGCTCCATGAAGACATATAAGGTAGAGAACTAAATACCTATGTGTGGTACAAATGATAACAAGACATGAATTTTACAAGATACAGTTTAACTAAACATTGAATTTATTCACTGACAGTGAACCAAGAATGCACTTATATGCAAAATATACTTGTGCACATGTGTGTGTGTGTGTGCTTTTATTCTATCTGCTAGAGATAACAATGGACTGCTACTGTGTTGATAGCGCTTGTTGCAGTAGAAACAGAGATCCAAAGCTGCTGTCTTATATCTAGACAGACTTTCATTTCCTTAATAGCATGTCAATTTTGGAGAATACTTTTTATTATTCAGATTATCTTGCTTTATCATCTAAAGTTGGTCCCAGTTGCCGCTAATTGATGGTTATACCATCCATTGAAGTATAGACGAGATAAATATAAAGAAAGAATATCTCTTGTAGAGTATTTAATATACCCTTATTCATCTTTGTTGTTCAAAAACATGTCAATAGTCATTCCGAGGGAAAGAAAATAGTTTATATTGAATAAAGGGATCCAGGTGTATGCATAATGTGCATACACATGTCTCAGTTGTCTGCATACACATTATGTTTTCAGAAATTCGATCATGTCATAGTTGAGTGGTTCTTCTCAAGCACTACTATTACCAATCGTCTCAGTCTTTTTTCATCTCCTCTATGAAGTTCAAAATCCTGTGAACATCCTTCACCATCTCATCATGTGTATTGCTTGGTTTCCCTTTTCCAAGGGTTCTCTCTTCTGTCAACAATCAACAATTCTATATAACTATCATCACGCATACACATCAAATGTCCAAACTAATGCAATCTTTTCTCTTGCATATTAGATGTGATTCCACTTATGCTCAGTTTTTTCTCAACCCATTTGTACTTTGTTGTTCGTGCACAGTGATGTTACACATCCACCAGAGCATGCCTGCTTTATGTATTTTTCTCTGTGCAGGTTCTCTGCATGCAAGATCCATGTTTCACTACCATGCAACATTTGCAGTTCATATACCAGGTATCATACAGTCTGCTTTTCACTTTGAGAGAGAAACCTTTTGTTGCCATCAGAAGTAATTTCCAGAGTTTTCTGTAGCCTGTTCTTACTCTGGCCATGGTATTTTCAAAACATCCTTCACCACTGCAACTTAGGTCACCAAATAAACAAAATATTTACTATCATTATGGATCCTTCTAAGTGATTGTAGCATCTATTTCCTGTGTACACTTAGTGTTTACTACACTATATATGTCACATACAAACTTTGCTTTCTTTGTTAGCTTGCCCATGATTTTACTGTACTTTTTGTGTTTCCATAGTTTGCATCAACCAAACTGCATTAAATGTGTACCAACTTCTTTTCAACATATCAAGTAAAGCCTTTTTAAGGATGATAGCAGGATTCTGTCTGTTTTCCTTCATTGCTAAGTTAACTTTGAAGCCTTTTGATTCCATATTTTCTTCCCATACCAGAAATTACTTTCCTAAACCTATTACAAATACAAAAACGAAACCATCAGCAAATAGAACTTCCTATGGATATCCAGTTTTTAACATATCAGCTACAAGTTGAAGGATTATGATAAATAGAAGGGAACTGGATACAGCTCACTGGTAGATCCTTATTTTACACTAAATTGTTGACGCATTCACTAACTGTCCCCAAGATGAAAGCACTCCTGTATACAACTTGTATGGCTCTTATAAGTATTGGTCAATTCTCAGCTTCTTCAGACTTTACCAGATCATTGAATGAGGGACTGTTGAAGATTTCCTCTTGTCAGTGATTGCTAAATACAGCAGCTTACTCTTAACTTTGTACTTTTTCTACATATATTTCTCTTGTACAAACACACACATATTTGTATGTCTCCAAATATATTCAAGCATTTTGATAATTTTCAAGCTGACAAACAAGGTATCATTCCTGTACCGGTAGTGGGGAGGTCATTATTCTTTTTCTCTCACTCAGTGTCTCCATTTGACTGTGGAAGAAATCAGCTATGATCAGATCAGCACAGGAATGGGGTTTGCCAGCTCTAAGACTACCCAAGACAAGGTGTATGACACAATGGCACCCTCATGACACTAAAAGGATTTGAATGGGACAAGGCATAAAATACAGTATATTTGTGTTATGTCATGGGTTTGAATATCTCATTGCTAATAATGCTATGATGATGTTGGGGTTTACAGATTTAGTGCAGGAATAGTATTACCCAAATAAATATTTGGATATGGTTATCTAAAATAACTTTTCACAGAATTAATATGCTCACACATAACATGCTCTGTACTATGCCAAACATAGATACGATATCAGACTAACAGAGTAATCCAATATGAACGATCAACGTTGCTCACTGCCTGCTATCAACTGCTGACAGTTCAGTTTCTTTATTTTCTTGAAATGTGTCAGTCCACTTTTGGTCATGTAGGAGGGGGGGTGTTCAGGATTTTTCCACAGCATCTCCCCTTTTTTGAGAATCAGACTCCCTTTTAGAGAATTAAATTCTGTCCAGAGTTTTAATATTTCTTACACTTAGAGTTTAATTCCAGGGTTCATTTCCTTATTCTGTTACTTGAATGTGTAGTTTCAATTTGTTTGGGTGTTGGTACCTCAAATGTGTCGTTCAATACTTTCATGGGGATTTCATCTCCCATGACCATTTCTGCCATACATCTTTTTTTAAGTTGGTTTATATGTCTTTTATGTTTTAAATTTTTTCCTTTTACCAAGAATAATATTTTTGCACCATGAAGTATATTTACCACCTAAGTGTAGTTGACCCATAGGGGACGATGCTACTGTGCTGCTACTGTTTACATCTCACTCACAGGCTTGTTATTGAATATTTTTGCAATTGTTTAATTACTACACTATCCTCCCAGCTTTCTTTACCATGTCTATACAATTTTTTAAAAAACCCAAAAACCTGTCACGTATCTTGAAGGATTTTGAAGTATATTTGTTGTTAGGCATTTTTCTTCTTTTACTCAGTGTCAACTTATCAAAGACGGATCTGATTTTTCTAGCAAAATTAATTCCGCAAGTGACATTCCAGATGGATTATTTGGATTAGATGTTTCTAGGTACACTCTTAGAAATTGTTGGAAGTGTTAGGTCATCCATTGCTTCATTGTTCACCTTTTTTTAAAGCCTTCTTAAAAGTGTTAACAAAACACTCTGCCTGTCCATTTGACCTAGGATGATACTGTGGAGTGGCCACATGTTCAATAAAAAACCTTTTACAAAATTCTTTAAACTCATCTAAAGTGAACTGAGTTCCATTATCAGACACAATGGTGTCTAGAATACCATATCTAGTGAACATTACCCGTAAAAATTTTACTGTAACCACAGATGTTGGCTTTTCACACATATGTGCTTCAGGCCACTTTGAAAAACTGTCCACCACAACAAGATAATATGAACCCTTAAGTGCCCCTGCATAATCAACATACAGTCTGGACCATAGAATATGTTTTGGCCATTTTGTGGTAGGTGATTTTGCTGCTAGCTCACAACCTCTACATGCTTTCACTAGTTCTTCAATGTCATTGTCTATTCTTGGCCAGTACACTTAACTTCTTATTAACGATCTCATCCTCATTACCAAAATGTTATGTTGTGGGTGTGAATATCTTATTGCCATAATGTTATGATGACGTTGGGATGTGCAGATTTGGTGTAGGAATAGTATTACCCAAATAAATATTTGGATATGGTTATCTAGAATAATCTTTTGCAGAATTAATATGTTCACATAGAACATGCTTTGTACTATGCCAAACAGATACAATATCTAAGGAATAATCCAATATGAACGATAAATGCTGTCAGCTGTCAACTGTCAACTGCTGAGAGCTCACACAGTTTCTTTATTTATTGAAATGTGCCAATCCACTTTTGGTCACGTGGGAATAGTCAGGATCCTGCCACAACAATTGGAAAAGTGTGTGTGTGTGTGTGTGTCTATGTACTCACACACACACATGCTCACATGCGTATATAGTTGCCCTCATTTTACTTGTCTTACACAATGCTTGGTTTGAAGAGATTTACTCAGGCATAGGTTTGGTTTTGGTTGATTCAGAAAAATACTTCATTTAATTATTCCTATTTTGATTTTCATTTTCCTTTCATTTTACTTCCATCTCTCTTTTACGAGAGCAAGATGTACCATACACTAAAGTGGCATTTCAGTTAGGTTCATCGCCCTCCTAATTTTAATGTTCATTTTAACAAGATTGCATGGGTCAGATGAAGTTTATTGAGACAGATTTTCTTTCACTGGATGCCTTTCTTTTTGCCAACACTCACCTAATTCCAAGTAAGGTAATATTTTTCCATGGTCAGGCATGTTCTTGCAGACAGTTGAAAATGAATGATACTGTTTGTACAACGGTGACAATTATTTACAAACATCTTTCAATGTCAAGGGAAGACGCCCATCTTTTTCAATCTATCTATCCATATACTTTCCTACATTCAATCATTGTGGAAATAGAACCCAAATGACTTGTCCAGTTAAAACTACAGCAATCCATAGGTGTTATATTTTCCTTTCAACAAACTGTGTGGTAATAGGAGTAAATTAAGTTAATGACTCATATTTTAATGATTTCCCATCCCCAAATTTGTTTTACTCTATAATTAAATTTTCAATACTGCTTATCTAAATATTTTTGAAGCTCACTGGGGGTCACTAATTACTAAGAGTGTATATGCAGTGAGTGAGTACATAAGGAGTGAGTGTGTATGGAATGAGTGCATATGGAATGAGTGTGTATGGAGCTAGTGAATGCGTATGGAGTGAGTGTCTATAGAGTGAGAAAGCGCATATGGAGTGACTAAGTGTGTATGGAGTAAGTGAGTGCATATGGGGTGAGTGTAAATGGAGTTAGTGACTGCATATGCAGTAAGTGCGTATGGAGTAAGTGAGTGCATATAGACTGAGTGTGCATGAAGCAAGTGAGTGTATATGGGGTGAGAGACTGCGCATGGAGTGAGTGCATATGGAGTGCCTGAGTGCATATGGAGCAAGTGAGTTCGTAAGGAGTGAGTGTATAAGGAGTGAGTGTGTGCATTTAGCATGTGTGTGTAAGAAGATAGTGAGTTCATATGGAGTGAGTGAGTGTGTATAGTGTAAGTGAGTGCATATGGAGTGAGTGAGTGAATGCATATGCAGTGAGTTTGTATAAAAAATGAGAGCATATGAAGTGCGTGTGTTTGTAGTGAGTACATATGGAGTGACTGCATATGGAGTAAGTGCATATGGAGTGAGTGCATATGAAGTGAGTGTATTTAGAGTGAGTGCACATGGAGTGAGTGGGTGCATATGGAGTGTGTTTGGAGTGAGTGAATGTGTATTGAGTCAGTACGTATGAAGTAAGTGAGTGCATATAGAGTGAGTGTGTATGCAGTGAATGAGTGCATATGGATTGAGTGTGTATGGAGTGAGTGAGTGCCTATGGAGTGAGTGTATATGGAGTTAGTGAATACATATGGATTGAGTGCATGCATATGTTGTGAGTGCATATGCATGAGTGTGTAGTGAGTGAGTGAGTGTTTATGGAGTGAGTGAGTGTTTATGGAGTGAGTGAGTGGATATGGAGTGAGTGAGTGGATATAGAGTGAGTGAGTGTTTATGGAGTGAGTGAGTGGATATGGAGTGAGTGAGTGGATATGGAGTGAGTGAGTGGATATGGAGTGAGTGAGTGGATATGGAGTGAGTGAGTGTTTATGGAGTGAGTGAGTGAGTGTGCATATGAAGTGTTTCTGGAGTGAGTGCATATGACATTAGTGATTATGCATTGCTTACTAGCTAGCTAGATATAGACATGGATGTATGTATAAATATGTATCTATGTCTTTTTTTGCATATATGTATAGATAATGCTGGTTTCTGCATTTTTGCATGTATATATGTGTATGCATTTATACAGTGTGAATGTGTAAAAATAGCATATTGTATTTATTTTACTAAAAGTAATTTTACTTGATAAAGAATTCCTGCAACAGCCAAAAGCATATAATTCTGTATTATTACTAAATACTGTGTTTCTTCTATAGTTGTACTAAAATTCATTTTGTCTTGTATTATCAATAAAGTTGCAATTAATGACATTACAGATTAACTTACAATTCTATGTTGACAAGATGCACACTCTGCTATCTCTCATTATCTAAGAACATCTGATAAAGATACCTTTTCTCTGAAACAGATACTGGGCAATGTTATTGAGAGAGTCGTCTGGAATATATTATTTGCAAACCCTCTTCTACATTATCTCAATGTATACAAAATTTGACAGAATCATTTTGGATTTGAAAAGAATTGCTTGGTAGCTACCTGATCTATATCTCCTGTAATTTAACCAATCAATTTTAATTTTCAGTGCTTGCATTGTGCCATGTTATTTGAAACATATATAAGCTAAATAAATTGTAAATAATATATATTCATTCGTTATATTTTCTTATTTATACATATATCTATATAAATACATGTGCACATGCACACATGCAAGTGCATGCACATGCACACACAGACACACACACATATACTGAGTTTCTTTTAATTTCCATGAACCAAATCCACTCACATGGTCAGAGCTACAATAGAAGACATTTTCCCAGATTCCATACAGTAGAACTAAACTCAGGACCATGTAGTTGGGAAACAGATTTCTTAATGTAATGAGAAGAATTGATAAAATTATCTTCCTAGTCAACTGGAGTGCAAATAAAGAAACTCAAGGATGACTGGTAAAAATATTGAAAAATAGATTTCATTAAAACTTTGCCCCTGAAGCTGTAAATCATACAAAAGAAAATAGTATTGAAGTCTAAATTTTGTACTAATTGATAATGTTCTATCGTCTCCTTTTTGATTTTGAATATCCAAATGGTAATGTTCCGCTTTTACCATTCTATACTACACTGCTTATTCACGCTTTAGATGAAAGTTAATTTATAACTTTAGCATTATGTTCCAATAAAAAATATTGGATAATATAGAAGAAAGTTAGTTTACTGTTTGAGAGTTATGGGAAATATTTAGTATGCTTAATTGAGCACTATTACAATGTGTGACATTAGAAAAACCATGTATGTTGGAATACCATTAGTTGTGAATGCTAGTGATGTTGAAGCAAAAACATATCTAAAAATAGATAGTTAATTTCAATAGGACATGAAGGATTGGATGTTTAAGGTGTGGAAAATTTAACCCCTTAGCATTTAAATGGGCCACATCTTGCCCAAATATTTAACCTGTTTTATGTTCAACCAGCCAGATCTGGCCTTTGACACTTACCTTACGATGTCAATCTAAAAATAAACAATTACATCGTCAAAATCTGACACTGGCTACAAGATAATGGATGATTACTTCAAAACAATATGAATAAATAAGCATTACATTTGTGAGAATAATCTGAATGCTGAAGGGTTAAGGAATTTTTTGTAAAAGATTTAATTGATATAATTACCCAAATTTCAAATGAGGAAAACAAGTCTATTGAGGATAAAACAAATCTCTGATTGCTGCAAGAATTTCAATAGAATTCTAGAAATTCATTTCATTAAAAATGGTCTTAATATGGAACACAGTTTAGAATTTCAAAGGTACAGCAAAAATATTTACTCTGATCTGAGAATAATTACGCAGTCTCAAATTACAGATTTCCTGAGACAGCTGGCTATATTTAACACAGAAGAGATTAAAAATAGTGTTTTTTTTAATTAGTTTTGATAAATTAATTAAAAGAAAGGAAAAAAAGATATTTTCAGTATCTTCAAATGAAAACAACAATCCAGTCAACAAGTTGAACGCAGCATGCAAAGACCATAAGTAAAATCTGGTTTCAATCACTGGTCTCTAATCATGCTGGCATATTACCTGCTTATTTATTTCACTTGGTACTATTTTATCAACACTCTTTGTTGAAGTGCTAATTTGAAGAAGTTAAAGTAAAATTATGCAAACAACAATGGTTCTTATACCAGTATAACCATAAACCTTCACATAAACATGTTTTCAATGATTTTATCTTTAATCCCCATTTCTTTGAGAAATTGCTTAAATTTCATGTTTTCCTTTAATTTATTTTATGAAAAATATATTTCTCTCCATTCACATGATTTTGATTTGCAAAGTGTCTTGTGCAACCAATTTTCTGTATAAATGTGTGTGGAGAGAGAGAAAGAGAGACAGGGGGAGAGAGAGAAAGAGAGAGAGGGGGAGATGGAGAGAGACTTTGTGTGGTGGGGGAGTGTGTGTGTGTGTGTGTGTGTGTGTGTGTGTGTGTGATCATCATCCTTTATTGTCCACTTCCCACGCTGGTATGGGTCAGATGGTTTGATAGAAGCTGGCAACCAGAGAGCTGCACAGGGCTTAGGTTGTCTGTTGAGGCATCGTTTCCACAGCTGAATGCCTTTTCTAACACCAACCACTTACAAAGTGTACTGAGTGCTTTTAATGTGGCAATAGCATGGAAACATTTTATGTGATATCAGCACGGAAGCTTTTTACATGGCACCAGAATATACATACAGAAAGACAGAAAGACATATGTATCTGCTTATGTGAATGTGTGTGTACATACATACATACATACATACATACATATATATATATATATATATATATATATATATATATAGATACATACATATTTTTTCGCCATGAACGGTTTGTGTTTTTAAACCGAACGTATTTTTTCTGATGTTATATTTATTCCTGAAGGTGTGTAAAGAAATTTTGATTTATTAAGTCTCTTAATGAATTCTTTATACTGAAATATATATTGAAGAAGATAAATATGTTCATTTGAATATATACGTTTTTGCGTCATAACTCCTTTATTATTATTATATATATATATATATATATATATATATATATATATATATATATTTATATATATATATATATGTATATACACACATGCACACACACACACACACACCCATGTGTGGTTGGCGTTAGGAAGGGCATCCAGCTGTAGAAACTCTGCCAAATCAGACTGGAGCCTGGTGTTGCCATCCGGTTTCACCAGTCCTCAGTCAAATCGTCCAACCCATGCTAGCATGGAAAGCGGACGTTAAACGATGATGATGATGATATATATATATATACATATGTATGTATGTATATAATAGGTAAGTACGATCCAGGCATCCAGGTGTAGGAAGTTAGTAAGCTTCAAGCATGTATGCACCTAGTACAGATGATGAAAGATGGCCAATATACAATATAATTAGTTTACTAACACTGTAAGTTACACACTTTGTCCCATATTGAAATCACAGGAAATTTTGATAAGCTGACAATCACCATTCAACTTGCAGTTTAGTAACTAAAGTTGCTAAAAATGCAAATTAAAAATGAAAATGTAAGGAATGGAACAGGTTAAAATATTGACTATGATCATTTCATAGTTATGATAATGTTAGCTTCATAAGTTTTAACATACATAGAACCTGCTTAGCTAATAATCATGTCCTATTACCTACAGGTTGTTTACATTGCTACATTGAGATGAACACGAAAAGAGTACATTACAAGTTATGTAGCAAACGATTATTGTCCATGTTTTCACTTGGTCCATTCCATATATTCTTGGATCATCATCATCAGCATCATCATCATCATCATTTAACATCTGTGTCCATGCTGGCATGGGATGGATGTTTTGATGAGGGCTGGTAAGCTGAGGGGCTGCACCAGACTTCAGCCTGATTTAGCATGGTTTCTATGGCTAGATGCCCTTCCTAATGCCAACCACACTGAAAATGTAATGGATGCTTTTACATGCCACCTGCATGGATGCCATTTGTGTGACACCAGTATCTGCCATGACTATGATTTCACTTGGCTTGACAATTCTTCTCAAGCAGAGCATATTGTCAAAGGTCTTGGTCTTTTGGCATTGCCTCCTTTAGGTCCAATATTCGAAAGGTGTGTTTTACATGCCACTGGCATTGGCCACATTGCCTCCGTGAGGCCCAATGCTCAAAAGGTGCTTTTTATGTGCCACAGGCATGAGTGCCAATTACGTGACACCAGTATTAGCCATGACTATGATTTCACTTCGCTTGATGGGTCTTCTCAAGCACGACATATCGCCAAAGGTCTCGTTCACTAATCAGTGCCTTCATAAGGCCCAACGTTCAAAGATCAAGCTGCACCACTTTGTCCCATGTCTTCCTGAGTCTACCTCTACCAGAGTTAGAGTTCGGCACTTCTTTACACAGTTGTCCTCATTCATATGCATCACATGACCATGTTAGTGCAGTTGTCTCTTTTACGCAAAACATCTGATACCTCTTATGCCCAACTTTTCTCTCAAGAGGCTTACACTGTCATACATGCACATTGACATTGGACATCCAGCGAAGCATGTTAGCTTTATTCCTTTCAAATATACATATAACATACATACATACATACATACGTATATATATATATATATATATATATATATATATATATATATATCGGTGGAATAGGACGCGTACGTACAAACGGCCACCTCTGAGCGCTCGTCTGATCGAATTGGCGGTGGCAGCCTATTCAGCTACTCCTTTTTCTCGTTGATCTCGCTCTCTTGTGTGGCGACGGCGGCGGGCGTCGTCGTGGCGTTCCGCGAAGTGTCCCCCTGCTCGCTGCTCGATAACGAAGACGACAACAATACCTGGTTGATCCTGCCAGTAGTCATATGCTTGTCTCAAATCTTAAGCCATGCAAGTGTAAGTATATGTATGCATATATGCATATGTATATGTATGTATGAAAGTGTGTGGCCTAGTGGTTCAGCTGTTGCACTCGTGATCGCTAAATCATGGGTTCAATTCTCTGACTGGCTAGCAATTTATGTTCTTGTACAAAACAATTCATTTCCCATTGCTCCAGTCCCCTTTCGATCAGGGAAGAATGTTGGCCTGCTCACCTAGCCAGCAGGTGGTGTCATTTGAAGGCTAAAATAATGCAAAAGCGCATATTGACGAAGGATGTGTAACATCTAACAGCCTGGTCAGTCTCATGATCACATGATATACATATGTATATATTATCATCATCATATAATATCTGCTTTCCAGGCTCAAATTGTTTGTTTTCGCATGGTTTCTAAGGTAGGATGCCCTTCCTAACAGAGTGTACTGGGTGTTTTTTTTATGGCGTCAACACAGGTTTTATATGACACCAGCACGTATATATCTGTGCATTTAAGTATGCACATATATGTGTATACTTACATGCATACAGACATACATGTATGTGAGTGTTGTGTGTGTGTGCATGTCTGTTTTGTTACAATTGCAGTAAATATGTATTCTGTATATGTTGTAGAGTTCTGTTATCCATCAATAGCTGTTACTTCAAATAGTAAGAGATTCTAAAATAGTCATTTGTTTTGTCAGAATTAGCAGTCAAATTGAACTTGTGCCCTACTGATTTAAAATGGAAGAACATATTAAATAATGTAATTCAGAAAACCAAATCTGTTATCACAGATGAAAATTCTTTGATCGTATGTCTGCTTCTCCAGAGTTCACATAAGACTACACTACTACAACAACAACAACAGCAACTACTTTCAGATGGTTTTGCTTTTCACCATGACTGCAATCCAATTTTAAAAGGTAGAATTCAAGTTATGCCTTTTAGAATTGATCAAAGGGAAATGAAAATATATATATAAATGCTTACAGTACTCTTCCTAGATTTTGATTTTGGGAAAATTCATTAGTGTTCATAAAATTGACTTCTCTGGACATCAGTGTGTGCATGTGTATGTGTATGTGTGTGTGAATGTGTGTGTGTGTGTGTGTGTGTACGTATGTGTTTGTGTGTGTGTGTAGGAGTGGCTATTTGGTGAGTAGTTTGCTTACCAACCACATGGTTCCAAGTTCAGTCCCACAGCATAGCACTTTGGCAAGGTGTCTTCTACTATAGCCTTGGGCTAACCAAGTGAGTGGATTTGGTAGATGGAAACTGAAAGAGGACTGTCATATATCTATGTGTGTGTATATATATATATATATATATATATATATATATATTTGTTTTGCAAGATTTTTTATGGCTGATAGTTAGCAAGGTGAGACACACATAAGAAAGAAGGAAACAAAGGACCACTGATGAGGTCACAGAAGTGTGACGAAAGAACTCTGGCCGAAATAAGATTAAGATTAAGATTAATGTAATATAAAGCTGAAAAAAAAAAAAAAAAAAAAATTAACACCAAATATACAGTGCGTGTGTTTTTATTGGCTAAACTGGCAATATGACCATCCCCAAGTACAACAATATATATATATATATATATATATATATATATATATATATATATATATATATATATGTATGTATGTATGTATGTATGTATGTATATTTATATGTTTATTTGTTTGTCCGCCCACCATTGCTTGACAACCAATGTTGGTGTGTTTATGTCCCTGCAATTTAGTGGTTTGGCAAAAGAGACTGATAGAATAAGTACTACAAGTCCTGGGTTCGATTTGTTCGACTAAAGGCGGTGCTCCAGCATGGCTGCAGTCAAATGACTGAAACAAATAAAAGAATAAAAGAATATATAAATATAAGATCCAAGGATCGGGGTGTAGGAAGAAAGCTAGTTTCAAGCTATCTGTAGTAAATAGAAAAAACAGCTTTCAGAGACAATAGTGGTTTATTGAGATGGAAAGTTGTGGATTTTTTGTTATCAAATATGAATAACTGAAAAAGGTTCTTTTTATATATCATTGTAGGTGACCAGGTTTGCAGGGTATGCAAATAATAATACAAGAGTTATGGAACAGAGACAAGAAGATGTATAGGGCTATGTCCCTCTCAAATCCAGTTAGGCACAAACAAAAAAAAAAAACAGAAAGAATTAATACAAACAGCAACAACAATGAATTTTTTGAAATTCCTTTCCCCACCCCCTTAGAAATATGTTTTGCAGCAAATCTCTATATACTCAGAATGTACAGTATCGGAAAGGTATTTGTTGGAAATGTTTTTAAAATATATCCATTTTTCTGGAAATCATGGGGGAAAAGAGTCAAGCAGGGCGCACTTTTGTAGGAATGTCCATAGTCTTATAAAAGACAATTGGTGTCTGTCTGTAACAACATCCCCATAACTTTGCAGTTCAGCATTAGAGACTGATAGAATAAGTATTATGCTTAAAAAATAAGTCCTGGTCTCGATTTGTTTGATTTAAATCCGTTCAAGGTGGTATTCCAGCATAGCTACAGTCAAATAACTGAAACAAGTAAAAGAATAAAAGAATATAGCTGTTTTTAGTTTTGCTTCTGCACACACGTACTTCTGTATGTCTTTCAACAAATAGACAAGATATATATATATATATATATATATATATATATATATATATATGGCATAATCTTATTTCCTTATCAAATATTCTGTTACTAATATTCACTAAGAAAGTCAATCTAAATATTATTTGCACAATTTTTGAAGTTATGTGCTTGATTTAGAAACATTTTTATCTGGCAATGTAGCAAGGGCTTTGAACTAGTATTTTATTAAAGTACAAATATATATTTCTTTTTTGCTAGATTAAAGTGTTTTATCAAATTACCACTTTTGTTCTTTTGTTCTCAAAAATTTCTTGCACCCTGTGTAGGTTGATTACTTATTTTCAGCACATTAGCTGTCATGTCCAGGGCAACACGAATAAGAGGGTGAACAGAAGAGTGCATTATGATGAAGAATGTAGTAGGGTCGGGAGAAAGTGAGATTATGGTGAAGTGACTGATGTGATAAGGTTGGAAATGAGAGAAAAATTGAAGAGACATTGATAAAAGAATAGATGTAAAAAAGTAATGGCAAACTATAATAGTTGTGGGGAATGTGACAGGGAGAGTAATACTAGTTACATGTTTGGAAATAAGAGGGAGAGAGATTGTAGCATAGTTGTAGCAATGAATGATTGCAAGAGAGAAAATAATGTTAGTCAATAACAACTTACCAGCAACCAATTTTACATCTGTGTATTACATACGTATGTGTGAGAGAGTTTATTTCTTTGCCTTCTCTCATCTGTTAGCTGTGACCATGGTATCTATATCAAAATTGTTCACTAATAAGACTCAAACCATGCATCAATATATTGCTGAACCACTTTGTTATTAATTTGTATAATATATTACTTCTGTTGTGCAGTTTCCCATTTAAAAATATATATTGCATTTTCATTCTTTTTTATTCTCTCTGTGTCTACTGAATTTTAGTTGCTAGGCAAGGTACAATTGAATAATAATGTCTCTTCTGCAAGTGCCAGATATCAGACATCCCACAACGATTGGATAAACGTCAACTTCCATTTATTTACATCGTATTTATTACAGATAATGAGTGGTATTGCTCAGCATATCAGAATATTGTGAAGAAAAGTACTCAACAGCAATTACTTGAATTTATGAAATATATATGATGACTGTGGTCTCTAATGCTGCATTGTCTGCATAATATTCAGATTTCCAGCAGTGAATATGTGTGTTGTTCGTACTATTAGACAGAAAGAAAGAATGAGAAAAATATACCATTATGTACATATTACGATGAATTTGGAGTGGTAAATTATTGCATCTTATGCACTTAAACTTTCTACATATAGTCTGTAATTAGTTCCCTTGAATTATTACTTATTTCAATCTATGACTCATTTCCTGTGCTCATGCTGCTTCATCAACCAAGAAGGAGTTCTTTGCCTTGAAGGACAATAATTGATATCACTCTGGGATCAAATACCTGGCAGAAAGGTGGCTTCAGACAGTGCAACATGATGACCTCTCTTTTGAATGCTAGGCAGCTTTTGTGGTAACTTGAATAAAGCAAATTATTGCAAAACATTTGACATAATATAATATTTATATGTCTCAAGCCTCTAGAATCTTACAAGTACTGGGACATCTAATAATTCTGAAATGTAACTAGTGTCATCACTGTCCAATTCAATAAGTTGATTCACTTGTCCTTCTGGACTAGAATTACTCATAAACGCTAACTATATCTTTCTCTTCAAGTGTGGGTTACAATTTTAAGTAAACATTTGTGGCTCACTGAATTAAGTATGTTAACTCTCCCTTAACTAAATATTTTTCATGTACAATGCACTCCTGGCTAATTTTTTTCAGTCATTCCTTCTAATATAATAATCGACATCAAAAAAAGGAAAAACTTTCATTGAAAAGCCAACTGTAGTAATTGGAGAACAATAAAACATAGTCAGTAAAACAAAATGAATTTGTTCAAGTTAAACAATAAAAGAAAGCAAATGAAAATTGAGGTTATTTGGAAGACAAAATATTTACAGGAAATTATAAGTGGGATTCCAGTATAGTCTAAGCCATAATGTCTGAAGTCAAATATGTACTATGATCTTGTATATCTAAGTACATAAACAGTAACATAATCTACATCTCTCTCTTCATTTCAAATATATATATATATATATACGTATATATTCTCCAAAGGATGTTCATAGACAAACATACGTAAAGCATTTTATAAATTTATAAATATGTATAATATGCATAATATGTATACATATATTTGTATATGTGTATGTGTTTTGTTGTTATTATTTGAATTCTTCCTACTAAGAGTAGCTGGTTTTTAACAAGGAAATTAAACTCCATCCCAAGAGTTTCAAAAGCAACAATCATACATGTTGCATAATTCAGTGTTCCACTTATAGATTTTATTTGTAATCTTGTGTTAGGTGGTCACTTTCTTAGCCTGATATTTCTAGCCTTTCCTGATTTTCCCTTGAACATTTACTAACATAACCAAGTGTTCTAATTATTATCAATATAAATGTGAATTTATAACCAGAGTATTGGAGCTGCAGGGTTTGAAGTATTTATCTAAAACTATTCTATTTCTTGCTGAGGTTGGAAAAAAATGTTCAGGGATACTGACCTTTATGACTGTGCATGGTTTTTATTTCCTTTACCAAATACCCATATCAAGCATGTACTTAGAAGAAATTTTGATGAGAATGTTTCATCAATATTCCTTCTGTAGATATGTATGAATGTATGTATTCAATAACAGGTGCATTGTCTATAATATAGCCCAAGGCAACCTTTACAATGGATATCATTTTACAGTTTTAACAATTACATCATGCTACATTACAAGATAATCTTATGATAACATTCATGGTACATCTGCTGATCATATGTGTAATGCCTTCTACCAGAGAGCAACATAATCATCATTTATTTTAGGGGTTTAAGAGCATCATTGTCTCATTTGTTTACTAGATATTTTACAATAGTCTCTAGTTCTTGGATTGTAAAAGCATAACCTTCAAAATGTGATGTGATGCAATAGTCATAAGTAGACGGGAGGCTATACTTCCTGTTAACAGTATCATCCTCCCTAAGTTTGTTGGAATCATTACCTTTCTGTGTTATGCAGTGTTTAACTTCTATATCTTTATTGATGTATTGTAGCCCATCATCATCATCAATATTTAATGCCTGTTTTCCATGCTGGCATGGGTTGGAAGGTTTGACAGGGGCTGCACCAGGTCCCATAGTCTGCTTGAATTTTCAGCTGAATGCCCTTCCAGATGTCAACCACTTTACAGAGTGAACTGGGTTCTTTTACATGGCATCGTCATCATCATCAGTCCTTTTTAGGTGACATCAGCAATTCTGAATTCACATGAAATGTCATAAAAATGAGTACTTCTTAGAGAATTCCCAATCTAACAGCAAGAGTTTATTAACTTCTGCTTTGAGCAATTGATTGATGTATTGTTTTTGCTGCTGTTGTTCACCAGGTATTGATTGAGTGCTGCACATGTCACTAAAAGTCTCTTCACTTATCCAAAGCCCCTTTGTCCCACTTTCTTTTTTTGAGATAAAGTTTGCCAAAATTACTGCTTCTGTGGAAGTTTGTAGATGATGTTGGTTTTAGTGTCTTTGGGATAGATTTCCTCTATAGACCAAACAAATTTCCCAAATGATTTTGTCAGTACTGTTACTGCAAATACATCGTAGAATATTGTCTTGTAATATGAAGGAAACTGTGACTGCTTTAACTTTTGAGTTTGGTATGGTATTCTGACATGATTTACTTTCGTCAGTACCTTGATATTTGCAGCTCATTTTGTTTGGAATAGGGAAAATAGAAAGACAATTATATGAAGTCTTGGGTTTTTGGAAATAGATTTCCATGATCAAATGTCAATAATAGACATTGGTTGAAATTTCATTCCTATACCAGCAGTAAATTTTATTACTATAACCTGCTGTAAGTCAGCAATGCAATTGTTGCTAGAATACATCCACAAAAACCATGGGTAATATCAATGTTTATTACTGTTGTAGACCCTAACAATTAACTAGTGAAATTTCCCTACAAGATGAGTGGATTTATTGATGAAGGCATGGCTGTGTGGTAAGAAGTTTACCCCACCCCACCACATGGTGCCAGGTTCAGTCTCATTGCATTGTACCTTGGGAGTGGCTTTAGTAGTCAGAAACTGAAAGAAGCTCCTTATATGTATGTACATACGTGTGTATGTGTCTTTATGTCTGTGTTTGTTCCTGACCACCATTTGGCAGCTGATGCTCATGTCTTTGTAACTTAATGATTTGGCCTAATGACTAAAACAAGTAAAAGATAAAAGATTACTAGCAAAATAAACAGAAGCACAGATTAGCTACATATGTGAAAATTGGAGAATAGTTCTTTGTGAGATTTTCAATGGCAGCAACTAAGGCAATTGGTACTTTTGTCAACTGCAAAAACACTGCAGGGACTTCAGCAACAATGAGTGGAGGATAACAGAATTGAATGCATTCCTGTAATCAAGCTATACTCCCACAAGGCTTGTTTCCTTACTTCATACAGTTCAGCTTTAGATTAAAATTTTCTCAGAGCATTCCTACAGTCTCTACTTTCTAACTGCTGGCTCATCATCATCATTGTTTAACATCTGCTTTTCATGCTGGCATGGATTGGACAGTTTGACTGAGGACTGGCAAGCTGGGAGGCTGCATCAGGATCCAATCTGATCTGGCAAGGTTTCTACAGCTGGATACCTTTCCTAACGCCAACCATTCCAAGAGTGTAGTGGGTGCTTTAGTGTAGATGAGCACTACATTGTATAGTGCACTTCATAGAAAGTTGTGTTGTATGCCATATACTAGCAAAGCAGGAGTAAACCTGTTCATATATCCCAACTATCATAACTAATGATTTCATGCATCACACTGTGGTTATGAACATTATTCTGTGTATTCCCATTTTCAGACTGTGATACGGTTAGATGTACCTTTTATCTTTTACTTGTTTCATTCATTTGACAGTGGCCATGCCAGGCTGCTGCTTTGAGGAATTTTAATCTAAAAGATTGCCCTCGGGACATATTTTTTCCAATTCTAGTACTTATTATTCTACACTTTCCTTTGCTGAACCACTAAGTTACAGGGATATGAACACACCAACACCAATTATCAAGTGGTGGTAGGGGGCAAAGACACACACACATATATACAAGGCTTTGATTGGCCTGAAACTATAGTAGAAGACACTTGCCCAAGGTGCCACACAGTAGAACTGAACTTGGAACCATGTTGTTGGGAAGCAACACTTACATCTATGTTTAGTATTAATAACAAATTTACTTTGAATATAATATAAACTGTGATAATAAGGGTATCAGCTTCAGTCTAGTAAAGCTTTGCTTTCTTACGATCTCTTGCATACATCCTTTTGTGGCTGGCACGTGGTGCAATATGCCCCAGATTATATTATGCAAGAAGTAAACAGGGAGTAAGGGGCTGAAAAATTTTGTTGTTCAGTAGAAACCCCAAAGGTAGACTAATCAACCTAGCTAAAACAGAAATAGGCATTATTAGCAAAAATATTTTAGATTCTATTTTAAACAAGCTAAATAGAGAATTAAATTTATGGATTTGGGGAAATAGTAAGTCAGTTATAGATTGGTTCAAGGGAATTAGCCATAAATGTAACTTCAAATTTACACAGTTCAATATTGTCCATTTTTACCCATCAATATTCAGGCCTTTACTTCTTAAAGCATTAGACTTCACCAAGCAACACGTTACCATCAACAGCTTGGATATAGATATTATCTTGCAAGCAATGAAATCCCTCATTTTTTACGATGATTCCACCTGGATCAAAAAGAATGAGGATACTTTATTCGTTGTGCTGATGGAGGCATAAGATGGGGCAGAGTTATGTATGCTTATAGGAGCTTATATTTTGCATAACCTGCATCTGGAATTCCCTTTTATGGATACAGGATTATACAGGGTTGACGGTCTTATAGTCACCCATAATATGAACGGCCATGAGAAGTTAGACTTAGGGAGAAACTTATTGTTTTCGTCCAAAGAATTGGCTTACAGATAATGATAAATACTAACCTGAAAAATGTAGATTTTTTTTAGATATTAACTTAAATTTGCAATTAGATAAATTTAACCCTACCGTAAGCCTAATGAAAAACTTTATTAGATTAACAAAGAATTAAATCATCCACCCGTACTATTTAAAAATTTAGTGAGTAATATAGGAAGGCACTTATCAATCCATATCTTCAGATGAGTTAGCATTTCAAAATGTTGTGTCATATTATAATAATGCATTAAGGAACAGCAGATTCTCAGAGAAGATCCAGTATGGTCAAAGCACTACTAGCAATAATAGAACATGTAGAACTAGAACTAAGAAAATGCTATGGTTTAATCTGGCATTTAACACTGCAATAAAAACTCATATAGGTAGAGAATTCTTGAAACTAGTTTCTAGGCACTTTCAAGAAAACCATAAACTCTATAGAATTTTTAATAGAAGAGCATTAAAGATTAGCTATTCTTGTCACAAGAGCTTCACCTCTTTAATCAACTAGCAGAACACAAAAACTATTAGAAGCAACCACAGTGCCCAAAATTACAAGAAGAATTGCAATTGTAATGACCAAAGTTGCTGTCTGCTAGGAGGAAATTGTCTTGAGAAAGGAAGTGTTTATAGAGCTAAGGTGCAAATAGAAGGCTCACAAGAATATGAAATGTATACAGGAGCTTCAGAAAATTCCTTTAAAACTAGATTTTATTCCCACTGAAATTCATCTTGATGCCCCAAAAATAGGACAGCAATGAGTCTTGCCAAACATGTCTGGCATTTGAAAGAAAAGGATACTCATCCTTTCAATATTAACTGGACGATCTTGGAGAAAGCTACACCATATCAATATGGAGCATATAGACGCCCTGTGAGGTGTAATTTGCGCCTGACTGAAAAGTTCTTCATCCCGTTCCAGGATAAATATGCATTGAACCAAAGACAAGAGCTTTGAATTCCTGTAGACATGCTGCAAGGTATAAAATATTGAGTGATCAAATACCGTATGGATAATATTTCACTTTTGCATCTGAATTTGGCTTTTCCACCTGAAAACAAGCATCATTTTGTATAATATTCATTGTACATTCATCACCTTTACATTTTACATTTTTCAACTTTCAACAAAACCTTCAACTGTTTACAAGTTTAAATTAAAATTTTGCCTGGGTCGTTTTCAAATTTAAATTTTAAATTTATAGTTTTTAAAAAATTATATTTTTTTTCATATTTACAATGCAATTAATTATATTACATTGATTTTTTGCACCATTTTCTTATTTTCATATTCAATACACCATACAATTTTTAATATTTTTGTATGTGTATATATGTATCATGAAGTGTATATATGTATATGTGTGTATATATATATATATATATATATATATATATATATATATATATATATATATATATGCATATATATTTATCTGTATATTTGTATGTGTGCATATGTTTGTTACTATTGTATATATGTATTTATGTGGATATGCATGTCTTTTTATATATATGCATTTACAAGCTTACAGAAGTGTTTTCATGTATCTAACAATAGTTAGATACATTTAGGAACGCTATTTTTCAAATCATTTTCTCTCTCTCACTCTTTCTATTTTTGTCCTTCTCTTTCTTTTTTTTTCTCCAACTATTTATTATTTTTGATTTCTTTTCTTTTTCTTTTACTTTTTCTAACTTGCAACATCATAGTTGTGCATTTAGAATATATGCACAGAGACGTATGATGTGTATATATATGTATGTAGATACCTATATATACATTAGTATATATATTTACTTTTATATTTTGTTTGTACATGTTTGTATATATGTATATATGCATGTATTAATGTTTGTATGTTTAGTGTTTACATGTATGTACATATTTTTTTTTGTGTATATGTTTAAGTAAATGTTAGTATGTGTTAGTATGTGTGTATATTTTTATGTTGTTTAGATCTTTGTAAGTGAATATTTTATTATAAACAAACATATTTTTAATTAAATTTATTTTACCATTAATTAATTTACTTTGGGTATACATGTTATTTCCTTCTAGCTAAAGCTAATTTTTGATTTAATGTTTTCTTTGATTTTAAATAATACGATTTTTAAATTGTAATTTTAATTTTATGTACATCACTAGTTCTTAAAAAGACCGTTAGTTGAAAGGACCAATCAAACAAAACAATTTCAAATGTGTATCTGTCAATGAAAATTGTATATTTATACATATAACCTTAATTTTTTGTTCCATTCTCAACCAAAACTGTCTGGTGAACAGGAACGTGAATCTCTGAGTAACAGCTTTTTTGTGATATTTTTGTGATGATTTTATGATGATTTTCCAGCTTTAATAATAAAGTATGTAGATATATATATATATATATATATATATATATATATATATATATATATATATATATAGGATTCTCACATCAACAATAGACTGTATCTCTGTGTCAAATTTTCACCAGGAGCCTCAAGTAACATTCTTTACTTTAATTATATGCATATACACACACACACATGAATGCATGCCTGTGTATGTGTGACAGGATTCTTTTAGTTTCTGCCAAATACACTCATAAAGATTTAATCAGCCCAAAGCTATAGTAAAAAAACACTTGCCTAAGGTACTACACAGTGAGACTGAACATGTGACCATAGGACTGATAAGTAAGCTTCTCAACCACATATCTACACACATACACACACACACATGCATGCACAGAATAAGATAGCAATGTGAATATAAAGATTCCTCCCTGACTCTGTGTATCTCTGTCTCTCTTACCATGCTTCTGTCCGTTTGTCTCTATATTTTCATCTGTTTATGTACATACATTCTTATTAATTTCAAACAGATGAACATACACACTTAAGACACATAGTGAGTCCAAGTAATCGTTGCAAAATATATTTTCAGTTTAACCTCTATTTCCTAGTAGCAGTAGTTAATATGACTCTCAAAAGCAGAGAAATATCTAAAATATATCAACTGAACAAAATCCTATTTCTTTTATATCTCTCATGAACTTTGAGCATTTAATATTCACTGTACATTATGTTGTTGAATTTTACAGTATGTTATTAACACTGACATGTCTTTAGGCCATCTGTTGTACATTGAGATAAATGTGGAATTTTCTAGGCTACAAAATTCTTAGATCTCTCTCCAAGTTCTAGAGAAATAATTTACTGAAATATTCCAGTTACAATATTTGTATTATGCTATCCTACATCTTACTTTGGAACCTTCAAAATATGAGTAAAAACTTAATGTGTGCTCATGTATATATGTATGTATGCATGTTTGTATGAATGCATGTATGTATGTATGTATGTATGTATGTATGTAATGTATGTATCATCATCATCATCATCATCACATAATCATTTAATATCTGTCTATGTATGAATTCATATATGTAGGTATATATCATCCTCCTTTATCTCCTCCTCATCCCCATCACCATTCTCAACATCCTCCACACCATCCTCATATATAAATTCCATTTATGCATCCTCCTCCTTGTTCACCTCTTTTCCCTCCTCTTCAATGTCCATCATTCATACTGGTATGAGAGGGGTGGTTTGACAGGAATTGTAGGTAGTGGGTGGGTAGTAGTTGAAAGAGTGAATGAGAGGGTGAAAGAGTGAATGAGAGGGTGAAAGGTAGAAAATGGGTGACAGGGTTAATATTATGAAGAACAGGTACTGACGGTTGATGAACAGTGAAGGCAGTAAAGAGTAGGGAGACAATTGTAGAAATTGGGTAAAGTTAATGTGTGGATTTTGTGTATAATAGACAAGCGGTGCCTGTGAATAAAGATAAATATGATTTGGGGAAGGTGTGGAGAGTAGGAGATAATGGGAAATGCTCAAAAGGAGATTAAGAGTAGCAGAATAGTAATAATGGTACAGTAGATAGGGAAAGGATGAGAGGAGATGAAACAGAGAGTGAGAGATATGAAGCTTGTTGAGGATGATCAATATAAAATGTGGGTGCAGGGAACAATATTATGAATGAGAAATGAGTAACAAGTGAAATGGTTCCAGGTAAAAAGAAAGATAACTGATATCAAGGAAAAACTGGGAAAGCATGCAATTCCATACAACTATAATTACAACTGAATACTGAAAGTAGAGAGATAACAGGTGGTGGGGATGTCTTGAGATGGGAAATCAGACTGATTGCTTCAGTGGGGCATATGGATGTGTGTATGTGTACATGTGTGTGTGTTGTGTTTGTGTGTTTGTGTGGGTAGTTGGGCATATGGATGTGTGTGTGTGTGTGTGTGTGTGCGTGTATGTATATGTATATATATATATATATATATATATATATATATATATATATATATAATCTTTTAACACAATGCTACTATCAATTTCATATGTTGAAAGCATGCCAGGCAGTATTTTAAAACATATTTGATGACCTAGCACAATCTTCAGGCACTGCCCACATGACATAACAAACTAAAAATAGGATGATAGAATGAGGGAAAAGGTGAGAAAGATGTAAATATAAAAGGTAGAAGGTTGAAAAACCGGAAAGCATAAAGGAAAACAGAAGGAAGCAAAGTGCGTCTGAGTGGGAGTTAGAGTTATTTCCCCTTAGACAGTAAAATATAAGGCTGAAAAATAGTGGCTTAGAGTCAACGACACAGTTGTTCCATCTTGAGAGGGTGGCACTTCCCATACATAACTGGCCAATTTAGTAGCCTTACTTTTGCCTCTGTGTCGGATAGGAAAATATGTGATTAGCATTGTGATTTTTTAACCTTGCAACCCTTTGCAATCCTTCAACAGATGAAGAGGGACTTAGAGGCAGCATTGCCTGGAAAGCCACCTATTACCATGTCTGCAATCTCACGAGGTCTAGATGGAATGTTGATAACTATGAAGTTGGCCGATTTTGAGTGCTCGAAGTGTTAAATAGATTGCTCGGAAACAAATTTGAAAGCTCGAAAAGATACTTCCTCATATTCTGACTAATTTGAATGCTCTCAACAGACATTTTGATTTGAATGATGTAAATGCTAAATTCTTTGACTGAGTGCGGAATTGAATGACCGAAAAACGAATTTGAAAGACTAACTTCATGTTGCTAACATTTTTCACGACTTTGAATGACTCGATTATCAAACTGGAAGACAAACGTACGAAAATGACTGCAAAAAACCTATACTACACTTTTCACGGAAAACAGGGGTGGGTGGAACACTCAGAAATCCCCACCACAACCTCAGTGGGGGTGGGGTGAACTGCATATCCTAGTTTTCTAGTTACCCTTCACCACTGATATCTACCTATCTATCTATCTATCTATCTATCTATCTATCTATCTATCTATATCTATATATAGATATATATATATATATATATATATATATATATATATATATATGTTAAATCTCTGAACGAGGTATTAACAGTAACTGCACGACAAGGTGAAGTATATTTGCCACTTAAATGTGGCTGACCCCTAAGGGTGGATGTTACTGTTGCTTTTAGCCCCAGGAGAACATCTCCTCCAGCTGGCTATTGACACACATCTGTGTCCTGTCTGTATTTGCAAAGGGAAGTCATCCTTCTCATCTTGATCTGCGATATGTACGGACTCAAGTTTCTGGGTATTTACCCGTCCTCAGCATACGACAATCACCGACCTTCGATGCGAAAAATGTTCCAATACAAATACGTATATCTTTTTCCAGTGAAATTATTCACTGATCTCGAAAAAGTGAAAACAAGCCACATTTAAGTGGCAACATTTAAGTGGCAAATATACTTCACCTTGTCGTGCAGTTAGTGTTAATACCTCGTTCAGAGATTTAACATTGCTTGTTTTCACTTTTTTGAGATTAATGAATAATTTCACTGGAAAAAGATATATGTATTCGCATCGGGATATCTTTCACATCGAAGGTCGGCGATTGTCGTACGCTGAGGACGGGTAAATACCCAGAAACTCGAGTCCGTATGTATTGCAGATGAAGATGGGAAGGATGACATCCCTTTGCAAATACAGACAGGACACAGATGTGTGTCAATAGACAGCTGGAGGAGATGTTCTCCCGGGGCTAAAAGCAACAGTAACATCCACCCTTAGGGGTCAGCCACATTTAAGTGGCAAATATACTTCACCTATATATATATATATATATATATATATATATACACACACATACAAACATACATACATACATATATAGATATGTGTGTGTGTGTGTGTGTGCGTACACACGAGGGGTGTTCATTAAAGATTTCTCCTGACCCACTTCTGGTTATTGCAGGAAACACAACTTGTACAGGTATAATTATACATGTCTCTACATATCACATGTACATTTCAAATTTCCACTGGTATTCATTTGTCTTTTATGGCTGCCGAAGTGGACTAAAGTGTTATAATGAGGCAGTTGAATGCAGATCAGTGATCAGGTTCTTACACTTGAAATGTCGTACACCAAAAGAAACTTTTAATGAAATGAAAGAAGTTTATGGTGGCTATGCACCATCATACGATGTAGTCAAGCCCTGGCGTCACCAGTTCAGATGTTGTTGGACATCGATGGAAGCTTCTCCTATTCTTGGATGACCACATTCTGCCATTGATAACAGTACCTTCCATAAAGTGGAAGCTGCCAATTTGGAGGATTGCTACATAACTATTCAGCAGCTAGCCTAAGAAGAGAAGATAAATGTAGAGTCCATGGAAAAATCATTCACGACCATTTGCACATGCAGAAGTTGTCTGTACAATGGATTCCCTGGATGCTCACACCTTTTCAGAAGCAGGAATGAGTCAATTTCTCTAAGGCACTTTTGGCAATGTTCCAAGAAAACAAGGAAGACTTTTATGGCAGACTTATCAAATAGGATGAAACATGGGTTCATAACTATTTTTCTGAGACTAAAGCCCACTTGAAGCAATAGATGCATGATAACTCACCACCTCTGAAGAAGGCTCATGTCCAACCTTCAGCAGGCAAGGTGATGTTCACTCTCTTTCGGGACCAGTATGGATTAGTGATGATGGATTTTCTGGCAAAGGTACCACATTAACAGGGCATATTATGCTTCTCTGCTGCAGAAATTGCAGGATGCCATCAAAATAGAGAGGCATGGCATGCTGACCAAAGGAGTCCGCCTCCTCCAAGACAACACCACAATTTACAATGTACATGTTCCCCAGATGAAAGTACACTCCGGAAGCTATGAAATACATCCTCCTCCCCCTTACTCTCCCAACCTCGTACCATCTGACTTCCACCTCTTTCCAACCATGAAGTCTTTTTTGAAGGGGAAGCACTTTCAGACAATGATGAACTTATTTCCAGAGTAAAGTCTTCGCTCCCGACACAACCTACCAACTCCTATGGATGAGGTCTTCACAACTGCACAAAGCAATGGGAGAAATGTGTCACCATTGGTGGTGGGTATGTAGAGAAGGACTAATATATATTTTCCAAGTTTTGTTTATCTCAGTACTTGGGAAGTGAGTCAGAGCAAATCTTTAATGAACATTCTGCATATCTATCTATCTACACACACACACACACACACACACACACACACATACGCAAACACCCTAATCTACACATTATAAACAAAAAAACATGAACAAAATAAATATTTCTCTGATCAGACCTTTAGACGTAGGAACACCAGATCATTTTCAAAACCTCAACAAAGATTACCTACAAAAAACGGGGGAAAAAAACCGGCCTAGAACCAGAAACAATACCAGACCATCCTCTCAGATCACTAAAACCAATACTTACAAATTGAAAAAGAAGATATTTAATTCTGAAAATAGGAAGGCAAACATAACAACACCAGGTAAAATAACACAACGAAAACACAAACTTCAAATCAACACCAACAAAAATAGTAACCATAAACAGAAAAAAATTCATTTTTTAATGTCAGGACAACAAACACCGGAGAAAGAAACTCTCCAAGAAGTAACATACCCAAAACAATTGGACACATAGACCCTAAGATAATTAATCTTTCCAGAAGAGATCTTGACAATGATGAAACCCAACTTCTGTTAAAAGGCCTGAAATTTACACCTACACCAACAGTCAACCACCATGAACTAAAGGAAGATATCCAAAAATTCTGTCGCAAATTACGACTTGTCGAATTCTTCACCACCAATATTAATAATAAAAATAATAATGAAACCGAAGATTCTTTAGTGAGGAATAAATCAAATTTCACCCCACCAAAAGGCAGAAATATCTACCTGGACCAATATATTGACACCCTATCAAACTTCCCCCTAAAACAAAATACCAAAATTAGGCCGAACATTAACAAATCAGAGATATCTGCACTTAAATGCATACAAAACGATGAAACAATAATAATTAAACAAGCAGATAAAGGGGGTGCAATCGTCATCATGGATGTGGAATACTACAAGGATTTAGTTGAGGAACAACTAAATGACACAACCTTCTATTGTGAAATACCCTCGAACATAGACCACCACATCATGAAGAAGATCAACCACTTAGTTTCTAAACACTACAACTCACTCACTGACAATGAAAGAGACTACATCACCAACTTCGAACCAAAACCCAGTAACTTTCACGGCTTACCCAAAATACATAAGTCAGAAGATATTCAACAGGGAGTAAAGGAACAAGGAAGTGAATACATAAAAGTGCTACATCCAAAAGATTTAAAACTTAGACCAATTATAGCTGGCCCAGTATGCCCTACTCACCGTCTAAGCAATTTCATCGACATTCTTTTGAAGCCACTTTGTACATACATACCCAGTTTCATTCGGGATGACATCGACTTTTTATCCCATCTTCCCAAAACCACTGAAACAAATTCAATCCTACTGAGCTTCGATGTAGTAAGCCTATACACAAATATCCCACATGATTTAGGAATAAAGGCGGTTGAATACTGGGTAAACAAACACAGAGAAGCAATTCCCAACAGGTACACGGTGACATTTATACTAGAATCAGTGAGACTTATCCTGGAAAATAATACGTTCTTCTTCAATGGTAAGAACTATATCCAAATTAAAGGCACGGCTATGGGGACGAGGTTTGCCCCCGTTTATGCGAATTCGGTGATGGGTTACTTGGAACAAAAACTCTACCAGGAAATAGAGGAGAGATATAACACCGAATTTAGGAAGCTTATAGAAAAAGCATGGAAGAGATACCTGGACGATTGCTTCATAATCTGGACCAAACCTCAAAGCATTGTGGAAGAATTTAACACCCTCCTGAACAACCTACACCCATCCATCCAATTCACAAAGGAGATGAACAGTAGCAAATTACCATTTCTAGATATAATGGTAATTAAAAAGAACACCGCCATTACCACAGATATATATTACAAACACACAGACACACACCAATACTTGAACTTTAAATCGTGCCATCCACCCCATACAAAACGCAACATACCATACTGCCTAGCCAGGAGAATATGTACTATTGTAGAGGATATAGAGACTAGAAATCAACGCCTGATGGAACTGAAAGAATTTCTGGTGAAGCAAAAATACCCATCATGACTCATAGAAAATGGTATTCAGCGGGCTTCGAAAATACCCATACAACAACTGAGGACACCGCAAAGAAAAGACAAACAGGAAAAGATCATTCCATTTATAGTGACACAAAATCGATGCCACCAGAACATCTTTAATATCGCTAAAGCGAACTTACCGATCCTTGCACAAAGTAAGGAATTGAGAAATATCATTACAGATCAAAATATAACTCTCAGTAAGAGACAACCTAAAAACTTGAAAAAACTATTAACAAAGGCAAGGTTTGACCTCAGCAACAAAAATCAAACATTCACCAATGCGAACATGAACTGCAAAAGTAGAAATCTAATCTACTGCATCAAATGCCCTAATTGTGAAGAATTGTACGTTGGCCAGACAGGTAATGCACTATCGGAACGCTCACGGGTACATCGACAACAGATTAAAAACCCAGAAGTCCGCCAAATACCACTGAGTAACCATCTAGCAACATGTGGTCATCAAACTTTTATTATATTTCCATTCCATAAACTTTATAACCGGAATGAAATTGAAAGAAAATGCAAAGAAAAGGACTTTATTAAGAAATTCAAACCCACTCTTAACAAACAATGATTAAATCCATCTTACTTGGGGTTTAAAAATCTTATCCCTGTAACCAAAACACAAAAAATCTCTCAGATATCATCATTTCTATAAATAGATTTGGCATCATTTCTAAGAACAGCCAAACACCTACTGGGGTTTAAAAATCTTATCCCTACAACCCACACAAAACAAGAAATTAAAATATCATCATTTCTAAAAATAGATTTAACATCAATTCTAAAAATAGCCAAACACCTACTGCTGCTGTCCAAAGGAATTGGTATAAAAGACAGAAAACCAGCCAACTTATTACAGTCTGTTAAAGTCTGTCATACCGGCCATGACGAAGGGAAATAGCCCTGAAACACGAGTCGCCTTTATATATATATATTTATATTTATATATTTATATATTTGATCCTTTATATTGAACACTCAATATTTCATCTACATTCAATACTTTCTTTCATGGTGCCATCCATTTTTATGTTATTTTATTTTATATTGTATATTGTATATCATATTATATATTGTATATTCCATATTCTATACCCCACATTAGTTCTGCAGGAATATAAATAAAACATAGAAAAAACGGACAGTGTTGGAACTCTTTTAAGCAAAATAATATATTCCTCTATACACAATCATGCAAAAAAACCCACCTTTTTTGTATTTATTTTTACTCGCATATATATATATATATATATATATATATATATATGTGTGTGTGTGTGTGTGTGTGTGTGTGTGTGTGTGTGTGTGTGTATATGTATAAATATGTATGTATATATATATATACATATATATATATATATATATATATATATATATATATATATATATATATATATATATATATATGTGTGTGTGTGTGTGTGTAAGTATATGTATGTATATATATATATATATATATATATATATATATATATAGGTGTGTGTATGTATGTATATATATATATATATTTATTTATTTATACATATATATACACAAGGTGAGGTGAATATATTGTCGCCTAAATTATGCAAAAATGAAAATAGCACTGACATGTCATTTTAACAGATATATTTACCAAAAGTACATAAAAATATCTAGAAATATTAAAGAGTACATTTATTTGACAAAATCACCCTTGGCTTCAACCATGGCTTCCAGACAAGTTCGGAATCTCCTGCAGCTTTTCTGGATGGTGTCCTTGTTTCAGTTGATGAATGCTGTCATAATCCATCTTTGGTGTTACAAGGACTTTTGCTGTCTCTCGCTCAACTGCACCCCACATAGTAATCAAGGGGGTTGCAGTCTGTGGAGTTAGGTGGTCAGATGTTAGTGGTGATGTGGTCACAGAAATTGCTTGACAACCATGACTGGACTCTCCTGTTTGTGTGACAAGGTACAGAGCATCCACCCTCTTAACCCAAGACAGCTCTACCTCCTCCAAGCACTTAACATAGGCCTCCGTGTTGGATCTGATGCCATTTGGGAAGATGAGTGGAGGCATAACATCACCATCACTAGTGATCACTCCAAACACCATGAGGTTGACTGGATGTTTGATTTTTATCACTCTCAGTACATATTTTGGCTGCTAGAATAAGAATAGGCTGGGTAAAATTCAGGGAGCTCCTATCTCTGTTGGTAAGAAAAGTCCCCTCCCTCAGAGTAAAAGGTAGACTGTACAATGTCTGTGTGTGAACAGCCATGCTACAGGGCAGTGAAACATGGGTTGTGACTACCAAGGACATACATAGGCTTGAAAGAAATGAAGCTAGTATGCGTCACTAGATGTGCATTATCAGTGTGCCTGTAGGACAGTGTGTAAGCATCTTCAGAGAAAAGTTGAGAATAAAAGGCATCAGATATGGTGTGTATGAGTGACGACTGAAGTGGTGTGGTCAAGTAATGTGTATGGACAAGACAGCTGTGTAAAGAAGTGCTGATCTCTAAATGTGGAGGGAACCTGTGAAAGAAGGAGACCGAGGAAGACATAAGACAGAGTGATGAGGCATGATCTTTGAACATTGGGCCTCACAGAGTAAATGAGTAGTGACCAAGACCTTTGGCAATGTGCCATGCTTGAGAAAACCCATCAAACCAAGTGAAATCATAATTGTGGCTGTTGTTAGTGTTATGTAACTGGCACTCATGCTGGTGGCACATAAAAAGCTCCTTTCATGCACTGGGCCTCACAGAGGCAATGTGGCCGGCGCCAGTGTTGCAAAACTAGCACCCGTGCTGGTGGCACTTAAAATATCACCTTTTGAATGTTAGGCCTCATGTAGGCAATGACAAATAACTGAGCCCTTTGGCAATATGCTGTGCTTGAGAAGAAGACACTTCAGGCCAAGTGAAATCGTAGTCATAGGAAATACTGGTGTAATGCAACTGGCACCCATCCTGGTGGCACACAAAAGCACCCATTACACTCACGGAATGGTTGGTGTTATGAAGAGCATTCATCCATAGAAACAATGCCAAATGAGACTGGAGTCTTGTGCAGCTCCTCAGCTTTCCGGCCCAGGTCACACTGTCCAACCCATGCCAGCTTGTAAAACAGATGTTAAATGATGATGATGATATGCATGTATATGTATATATGTGTGTTTGTGTGTATGTCTGTGTGTGTATGCATGTATATATATGTGTATATGTATGTGTTTGTATGTGCATATATATATATATATATATATATATATATATATATATATATATATATATATATATATATATGTATGTATATGTATATGTATATATACACACATGTGTATATATACATATATATATATATATGTATATATGTATATGTATATATATATATATATATATCATCATCATCATCATCATCATCGTTTAACGTCCGCTTTCCATGCTAGCATGGGTTGGACGATTTGACTGAGGACTGGTGAAACCGGATGGCAACACCAGGCTCCAGTCTGATTTGGCAGAGTTTCTACAGCTGGATGCCCTTCCTAACGCCAACCACTCAGAGAGTGTAGTGGGTGCTTTTACGTGTCACATATATATATATATATATATATATATATATATATATATATATGTATATATATATACACACACGTGTGAATGTGTATATATATATATATATACTTATGTACATAGGAGTGGCTAGCCAAAGGAAGTGCTCTGTGGTAAGTATCTCACTTACCAACCACATGGGTCCAGGTTCAGTCCAACTGCATGGCACCTTGGGTAAGTAGCTTCTACTATATCTTTGGGCTGACCAAAGCCTTGTGAGTGGATTTGGTAGACAGAAACTGAAAGTAACCTGTTGTATTTATGTGTGTGTGTGTGTGTGTGTGTGTGTGTGTATATGTGTGTGTCAGTGTTTGGCCCCCTCCACCATGGCCTGATAACCAATATTGATGTGTTTATGTCCCCATAACTTGGTTCAGCAAAAGAGACCGATAGAATAAGTACTAGGCTTACAAAGAATAAATCCTGGGGTCTATTTGTTCTACTAAATGCAGTGCTCCTGCATGGCCACAGTTAAACTGACTGAAACAAATAAGAGAATAAGGGAATAATCGAATGCATATATATATGTATATCTGTATGTATGTATATGTATATATGTATATATATATACGTATATATGTATGTGTATGTATATATATGTATGTATATATATATGTATGACTAAATGCAAGAATTTACTGTGGACAAAGCTGTGTGGCGTTCAATTATAAATAAATAAAAAATACACATTAAGTACAGGGCATCCGACAAGCAAAAAACACGCAAACACACGAGCGACAAGCACACGACAAAAAGCACAAACAATACACAATAAGACATGACATCAACAATGAGTAAAATATATGTAAACACATAATGAGAGACAAGTATGGGACAAAATACCAAAAGAAGTCTAATTCCTCTTTAGTTATCAACTGTTTATTACTCCCTATTTTGAGCTTTCACTTGACATGTGTTTATGTATTTTTCACTCGTTGCTGATGTCCTGTTCTTATTGAGCTTGTCTCTCATGCGTTTGGATGTGTTTCACTTGTTGGCGATGTCCTGTACTTAATATGCACTTTTTATTTATTTATATGTATGTATATATATATACGTGCAGGCATGGCTTCATGGTCAGAAGCTTGCTTCACAACCACATGGTTCTGAGTTTCGGTCCTACTGCATGACATCTTGGGCAAGTGTCTTCCACTATAGCCTTAGGCCAACCAAAGCCTTGTGAGTGGATTTGGTAGATAGAACCTGAAAGAAGCCTGTCATAGATATATATATATATACATATGTTTGTTGCCCTACCATCTCTTGACAACTGATGCTGGTGTGTTTACGTCTCCATAACTTAGTGGTTGGGCAAAAGAGAATGATAGAATAAGTACTAGGTTTGCAAAGAATAAGGCCTGGGGTCAATTCGTTCACCTAAAGGTGGTGCTCTTGTATGGCTGCAGTCAAATGACTGAAACCAGTAAAGGAATAAAAGAATATATATATATATATATATATGTAAGCATATATATATATATGTATATTTATGTATGTATATATATATGTATATATGTATGCATATATATATATGTATGTGTATATATATGTATGCATATATATATATTTTTACACACACACACACACACACACACACACACACACACACACACACACATATATGTATATATGTATATATATAGCAGTGGCAGCTTTCTCATATACAAGCTAAACCATCACTAAAAAATATCATTCAAATGAGTCATCGATAATGCAGTGTGAGGCCCTTATATTATTCTTGAGTCCTACCAAATATTTGCACATTTTATTGTATAATGCATAGTTGTGCTGGCTGGCAGAGGGAACAGGTACTACAGTATGAAGTATTTTAACATGTTTTTTAATCCTCTACTCAACAGCACACCTTTCCACACGTTGCACATGTTCTGTTGTGAACAATAGCCGTATCAGAATTTACAAGGGGTTGATTTCTGTGACATCTCTGATGGCTGACCAGGCCTGCATGACTCAAGCATTTCCTCCTACATACACATGTATATGTGTATGTTTGAATGAGAGTTGAATCATAGTTATGCAAAACCGACAAAAGTCATTTGAAATGATATGTTGGTAGTCCCCATCACAAGCAATACTTTTGCACCATTAGTGAATCTAAGTTGTGACCCATTTTTGAAACAATTACATGTGTGCATGTTATATCCACTTCTTCTTTACAGTGAATTTCACTTTTTCTTTCACCATCAAATCTCTGCCTCTGAAGACTATTCTGCACTAGCCTGAACAGATGGAAGTTGTAGAAAACCAGATGTGGGCTGAATAGTAGTTGGAAGGATCTATTACCAGCTCAGTGTTAATTGTTTGATTTGTTGTCTTAGATGTGTGTAGTCATCCATTGTTATGGTGAATATGGATTGTTTCTCTTATACTTGTTCAGTGTCTTCTTTAAGCAGTTTTTGTATCTCTGTGTACCACTTGCTGTTCAAAGTACAACCACATTCCAGAATATTAAAGTGAATGACAGACTTGTCATCCTTAAACCTGTCACCATAACTTTCTATGTTGATTACTGTTTTTTAAAATTCTGTGGCATTAGACTAAGCCATTATTTCTGGATCATAAAGATAAGTTCACATTTCATTCCTGTCACCAGATTGAAATACAGCATGCCTTCATTGACTTTCAACATTTCTAGCTGATCAGCACACACCTTCCACTCTTCACCTGTTCAAATTGGTTGTCAACTACTAAGATGTCTACTTTGCAACACTTTCCAATATCCAAAGTCTTCCACCATCTTTTGTAATGCATTGTAACCTCAGTCTTGTGCAGCAAATTCAGAGATTGTGATTTATCTATCCACAAAATCAGTTTGTATACTCACTTGTGATTTGTGTCAGTAGTCACACTAAATGGTCTTCCACTGCATGGTTTGCCTTCAATGCTGGTTTTCCCTTTAAACTCTTTCATCCATCTGTGCACATTACACATGTTAATGGTCATCTCTATGAATAACAGTAGCATTCTGCCATAAGACAGTCTGCCTTCACACTTTCATCATGAACACAATAACGAGACATTTAGTCTGCATTGAAACCATTATTTTCTTGAAATGAGGAAGAATAGAAAGAAATTCACTACTGCAAATGAGAAGGTCTGCACACATATGTACTAATTACAACACTAGTTAGTAAAAAGATTGTGAACAATTTTGCATTAGTTTTGATACAACCTTCACATATGTGTGTGCACATGTGTGTATGTATGTATACATGCATGCAGGTATATTACATACATACATACATGCATGCATGCATACATACATACATACATACATACATACATGCATGCATGCATGCATACATACATACATACGTACATATATACATACATACATACATACATACATACATACATACATATAAGGCAAGCGGGCAGATTCGTTAGCATGTCAGGCAAAATACTTAGATGGATTTCTTCTATCCTTACATTCTAAGTTCAAATTCCACCAAAGTCGACTTTGCCTTTCATCCATTCAGGGTCAATAAAATAAGTACCATTTGAACCCTGGGGTCAACCAATGTAATCAATTTAACTGCTCCTGGGTAAGAGGATAAAAACTGCACCCCTCTACCATGCCATGTTGAGCAAACCACTATGATTGAAAGCTCAAACTCACAACTCCTACCTTAGGCCATGTTTGGTGAAGAGAACATTTGTTGACAATTATTGTATATACAGAAAACTTATGCCTCATTTTTAAGCTAGTTTTAGCATATTTAATGAATGATCAAAGCATTAATTAGCTAATTTGAAATAATTATATCATGAGAAAAAAACCAATTATTTTGACAACTTCAGGAGACAACTCCAAGAAATTCAATCTTACTACGGCCAAATGAGTGAAATATATACTTCACCAAATTTTGAAGAATATACAGGAACTGGCACCAAAAACTAGAAGTATTTAGAAAATTGATAAATCTGAGATGGCAGATGTACAGTTAAATTTTTGTACCAACATCCTAGAACTAGTTCAGCACTATCTCAGCAGATATATTCTTTCATTCTTTTACTTGTTTCAGTCATTTGACTCCGGCCATGCCGGAGCACCGACTTTTTTTAGTCAAAGAAATTGATCTCAAGACTTGTTTTTGTAAGTCTATTACCTATTTTATTGGTCTCTTTTTGCTGAACTGCTAAGTTACAGGGATGTAAACACACCAAAATCAGTTGTCAAGTAATGGTGGGAGGACAAACACAGACACAAACACCCACCCACACAAATATATACATACACACACACACACACACACACACACACACACACACACACACATATATATATATCCTCATCATCATCCTCATTATCGTTCAATGTCCATCTGCCATGCATGCATGGGTAGGACAGTTCACCAGAGCTGGCCAGGTTGAAAAACTACCCCAGGTTACTGTGTCTGTTTTGGCAGGGATTTTACAGCTGGATATCTTTCCTAACACCAACCTTCCTGAGTGGACTCAGTGATTTTTACATGGCACTAGTACAGGCAAGGTTAGTTTTGGCATGATTTTTACTGCTGGATGCCCTTCCAAATGCCAACCAGTGAGGACTGGGTGCTTTTTATGTGGCACCAGCAGTGGCAGGGTCACAATATAACTTGCAAGACAAGGAATATATATATAAATGACAGGCTTCTCTCAGTTTCCATCTACCAAATCCATTCACAAGGCTTTGGTTAGCCTAAGGTGCTATGCAGTGGGACTGAACCCAGGATTGTGTGCTTGGGAAGCAACTTTCTTACCACACAACCACACCTGTGCCTACATCATGAATATACCACTAGGTCCAGTTTCACAGAGCCAGCAGAATGTCTATGACTTCTTGTAACTGCATAAGAACCTAAAACGATCAGGGAAGACATGGTACTTGCTATCAAGGCATAATCATAGGCAACTGACTGCTATGATATATTTATTACAGGGAGCAAAGGGGAGAAAATCAACTAGTACTAATTCAGTGTAAATTTGCCAATTTAAATTTGAGATAACACAAACTTCTCCCCTTAGATTTTAATCTGTATAAATGTAAATCAGTTATCTTTAACATGATAATGGTCAACTTTCACAATGTATGCATCATTAGATTATTGTTAGGAAACAAAAATTTTGAGATAAATGTTAATTTTTAGTAATTTAATGCTGTCATCTAAACTAAACTAAAACAGCAAGTGGTTTGACTACTTAGTATAACCATATGCATGGGAAAAAAACCTCAGATGTTTGAGAGACACAAAACATCAAGGAATTTAGTCGATATTATCAACAACAATATTTCAATACTTATTTTAAACAATACAGACTGAAATATCATAATGTATGCAGAAACTATGCTGAAGCATCTTTCGCATATATGTATGAATGTAAGTATGTACATATGTATGTACGTATGTATGTATGTATGTATAAGTGTATGGTGCCAGTTGCCACTAAGAGGTTGGTCTGCTCTCTCTGAAAGTAGGGGAAATTTTAATAAATCAAGAATTTATTGCATATGTTATGTGTGTGCACATGCATGTGAGTGTGCGTGTATATATATATATATATATGTGTGTGTGTGTGTGTGTCTGTGTGTGTGTGTGTATTTATATATATATTCATATATAACAATATCTATATCTATATATATATATATATATATACACACATACATACATACATACATGTGTGTGTATTTATATATATATATATATATATATATATTTATATGAAATATGTGTGTACGTATCTGAAGAACCTGTTGTTTGGGTTGGTAAGGATGGCAGTGCTCACTGAGACAAGAATTATAAATATTAATTATCAAATATAAAAAGGGAAATGATTGCTAATTCACTACAAAAATGCTAATTTAATGCATGAAATTCATTATATACTTCACAGTAAATGGATACTATTTTGATGTTAGATAAGTGGAATATTTACTGCCTTTCAAGTTGTATATACACAAAACATTACACTGTTAATAGCATTCATAGTAAGTTCAGCTCCAAAGTACAAAAGTATAGTTGAAATAAAGGCAAAAATTAAACTGCCTTCAAATTTTCTGTCTTCATAACATTGTGAGAAGTGTATGCATGTGTATCTTATTTTGTATATGTGCATTTTGCTTATCATGCATAGGGTAATTTTAAGAGAAATTTTCTCCCCTGTATGTGTATAAAAAAGTAATTTTATACATCAATATACACACAACAATCACACACATTCACACTAGTTGGGCCTCTGTAAAAATTTGATTTACAAAATTTCACTCGCAGGGTAGTAGTCCAAAGAGGACACTTATCTAAGTGGCACAGAATGGGATAGACCATATAACAATGTGCTTGTAAAGTGAAAGTCTTGTCCTTACAGATTAGCGAAGCCCTTACTTACATATGTGTGTTTACATATGTATGCATACATATATATGCGCATATATATATATATATATATATATATATATATATATATATATATATATATATATATATATATATATATATATATAGGTTATGAGCGACATTCATTAACACTGTATATAAACTCTGTATTTGGAATAACCAATCTCGAAGACTGTTGGACTTTATCTCTAGGGTATTGGAATCTTAACAATGGATTTACAAAGCCAACGACCAATCTTAAAGACTATTGGATCTTACTCACAAGGTATTGGAATCTTATATGTATAACATTTTACCTAAACAATGGATTTAGAAATACAATATCCCTACATTCACTCTCTATTTCCTATCTTAACTAAACTAACTATTGCTTAATCATCCTCTCACACCGTCTCGGATGAAGGGATATAATAAATATCCAGGAAACAGCTGTAAGACATTTGATTAATAAATGTTCTATATTATATACAGCCTTGGTTTTTTTTATCTCATTACGAAAAGTATATCCTATATAGATAGATAGATAGATAGATAGATAGATAGATAGATAGATAGATAGATAGATAGATAGATAGATAGACAGACAGATAGATAGATAGACAGGCAGACAGATAGATAGATAGATAGATAAATAGATAGATAGATAGATAGATAGATAGATAGATAGATAGATAGATAGATAGATAAATAGATATAGATATAGATATACATTTATGAATTTGTTTTGTGAGATTCCTGATGTGTGATCATGTGTTGATACAGATATTGTTATATTTCGCGATAGTTGTACTTTCTTTTTTTTGCCAAGTAAACACATGCACTATCTATATGTTCTCCACTTGTTTATTATTGCTTTTGTTTTATATAAGTCCATTGTCTTAAAATCTTTCATCATATATCTGTTACCTCTCCAGTGACCCTTTCCATCCACATGTATTCTCTTGCTTTGCCTAATCTATTCTGAATGGATTAGGCAGAGTAGGAGAATACACATGGATGGAAAGAGTTGGCAAGGGTCACTGAAGAGGTCACAGATAGGCAACGAAAGATTTCCAGACAAGGGACATGTATAAAACAACAATGATAATAAATGAGTGATCAGAAAAACACAAATTGCACAACTTACGAACTAAACACAGTGATGTTACTTGACACACTTCCTCATGAAAGTCATTGCTAGCTGTCACTGCACACACAACAGTGTGCTGCCAGCTGTTGGCATGCTACAAAACTAGTCTAGGAACTTTTTGATACAACCTAGATATATTTACATGTATATATCTAGTTTATTATTCCATTATAAGTAGGATCCCCCAAAAAGTACCCCATCTACTAAGAGATAAAAATCATTTAGTATACATAGTATTTAAATAATAGCCACAAATAGTTTGTTTCTAAGCAGTCCTTCAGGCTCAGTGCACATGGTTAGACCTATTTAAAAGGCAGGACGCTGTTCTATGAGAAAGCATGAGGTAAAAAATGAGTAGGTGGCTGATGCAAGAAGTGCAACAATAAGACAAAGGGTGAATAAAAATGGAAAAAGATTGAAAATCAAGAGTTGCTTCCACTTGATAGAAATCATAATTAATCTAGATGTAGTTGAATAATTCAACAGGGAAATCAAAATCTGTGAGACAACTGCTCAATCTGGAGAGGTTGGTGTTCTCCAGTTCAACAAAAGAAATTTGTTCAGATGCTCACATTTGCTTAAAATTTCAGCTTTGGAATTAAGTAGTGTGGTGAAATTCTTGGATCTAAAAAGAATGTGCAATCTTTCAGCTTTGCACATTTTGCATGTTTGATTCATTTACATATGGTGTAGATTCTTCACTTGATTGTATGTGGTGTGCAGTTGGTCTTCAGATCCAATACATGACTTACCAACTTAGTGGTTTTATTTTTGTTTAAAATTACCTTTCTGTAAACTAACATGATTTTTCTTTTCAATTACATTACCTTGGAGCATTGCTGTGACTTTGATTCATAAACAACTGAATTTATCGAACATGCCTGATCAAGAGTGAAGTTAGAAGATTTCAACGGTTAGAACTGGGAATGGGCTCTTGGTGTGAGTTGTAAGTGAAAATATCCTTCATATTGGGGCAGCAGCCACATGATTTTTTGCTACCCTGGTAACTCTTTATTTATTCTGTTGTGTCTGGGAGAGTCATTCCCTGTTAGTATTTTATAATTTAACACACTCACTGGTAAAATTTCCACTCATTTACTCTTTTACTTGTTTCAGTCATTTGACTGCAGCCATGCTGGAGCACCGCCTTTAGTCGAACAAATCGACCCCAGGATTTATTCTTTGTAAGCCTAGTACTTATTCTATCAGTCTCTTTTGCCGAACCGCTAAGTTACGGGGATGTAAACACACCACCATCGGTTGTCAAGCGATGTTGGGGGGACAAACACAGACACACAAACATATACACACATATACATATATACGACAGGCTTCTTCCAGTTTCCATCTACCGAATCCACTCACAAAGCTTTGGTAGGCCCGAGGCTATAGTAGAAGACACTTGCCCAAGGTGCCACGCAGTGGGAATGAACCTAGAACCATGTGGTTGGTAAGCAAGTTACTTACCACACAGCCACTCCTGCACCTAAAATTTTCATTGCATCTTCCAACCTTTTCAATAGTTGTTCACTCTCTCCACAACTATTGAAAAGGTTACAAGACACAACAAAAATTTTTAGAAAAATAAATAAGTAAATGAGTGGAAATTTTACCAGTGAGTGTGTTAAATTATAAGGCACTAAAAGAGAATGACTCTCCCCAGACTCAACAGAATATGCTTCAACACACTAACTCACATAAAGAATCTTGCAAACCAAATCCCAAAACAAAATATTTATTTATTTTTCCTTGTTATTCGTACACACGGAAAAAATACATACATTTATATACACTTCTTAACTAGGTTTCCATGTAACCTGCAAATAAAATAGTTATGACGCATCTCTTAAGGATATACCCATTCCCCCAAGAAAGGTTTTCCTGAAACAACTCATTAGTAAAACAAACTCCTTTATTAACTGTATTAGATGGCTTCTTTCTTCTTCGACAATAAAAACATTAAACAACCTTCTAATGATCTAACTTCTGAATTCAGCAAATTGTTTAAATCTAAAAGCAATCCTCCACCTAACCCAAGATTGAAACAGTTTGAGGACGATCTCTAGTCTATCATGAGGAATGTGAAATTCCATCGTTCACCCTTAAGGAATAAACATCTGAGATATCTTCACAATATCACCACAGAAATTCACAACATTGATGGGATACTGGTTCAATCTGATGAAACAGGAATCATGTACAAATTTACCAAGGATTACTACCTAGAATTGCTTAGGAAAGAAATACAAAAGTATTATAGGATTACTGATAAAAGTGCAATCAAGAAAGCCAACTTTGAGGCTAAGAAAATTATGGAGAAATATGTCTTACAGATGAAGACTGAACCTCTTGATCCCAAACAACCTCGTTTTATTTTAAAAGGCCACAAACCAATTTTCTTTAATAACCCAACCTTACGACTTATTTGTCCTGGCTCTGATATCGGTGTACTTAGCAAAAATATTCTAGATAAATATATTTCTTCCTTAGTTAAAAAATTAAAGCTTAATTCATGGTCTAATTTGTTGCAAGTGGTCGACTGGTTTAATTCTATTAATAACAAGAAGTGCACTAAGTTTATCCAGTTCGACATTTCTAGTTACTATTCCTCTATTAACCCACAGTCTGGCATGCACACAACAAACCAAGTCTCACCAGGTATGAAATTAATGTTGTGTTAGCTGCTAGAAAATCTATCATTAAATTAAATAACAAGCTATGGGTCCGTAAAGACATGCCCGACAGTTTTGATGTCACGATGGGAAGTTCTGACTCAACACATTTGGCTGATTTGGTCGGTATATATATCCTTTATGAAATGGCTGACCAATTCCCAAACATCAATGGAGGTTTATATCGTGATGATTATCTACTCTACCTTCAGAATGTTTCAAACCAAAAATTACAAAGGGTTAAAAATAGGTTGGTGAAATTTTTCTGAAACCTGGGCTTAAACATTATTTTCGATGATGATTTAACTAAAGCCAACTTTTTGGATATTACCCAGAACTTATATAATGAATCATATTTCCTATACCATAAAGCCTCAACTAATTAAAAAGATAATTAGCCCTTTCAGTAATCATCTGAAAGCTATTACAAGGAACTTAGAAATATTTCACTTAGACTTTCTAGACTATCTGCTAATGTGGATATCTTTAACAATAAAGCTGAATTTTATAACTCTGCCTTACTCAAAGCAGGCTATAAAGAAAAAGCATATCATAACGGTAATAGCAATATAAATTTGAATTTGAGTAACAACAATAAATCCAAAAATGCAATTTTGCAGTGTAAGGGAGATAACCGTTCATTATATCCCTCTATACATGAAAATAAGTCTAGGACTTTTAAAGATAATTACCCTAATAGCAAGGTGTGGCTTAGTAAAACAGTTTGGCTGATCATTTCATTCGATAAGCAGATCAAATCCAACCTCCCTTTCCAGTTTCGTGAAGCTGTAGATAAAAAATTTCCAAAAAATTCCAGGAACCTTTCCGTTATCATTTCACACCGGATTAGGATAGATTTTTTCAAACACCAGAAGCCTTTCACAAATCATTTCGTTGCATAACAATAAGATGTTAAATACAAATCCACTTAATGAAAATAATAACAGTGATATTATTAATGCTAACCATTCTTTGAATAATAAAAACAATATTATCATTTCTAATATAAATTTGAAAGTAATAATCATAAAATATTTTATTATTTTATGATTATTACTTTGTATTTTATTATAGTTCTTTTTAGTGCATTTACTTATCAAATTTTTCTATATGCGACTGTGGATTTTCATAGATGAGTTCATGAAGTTTGGTTCTTTTCTCTAAATTTTATATTTATATGCATATATACATATATATGCATATATATATATATGTTGAGACACCCATCGGTCATGACTGACCATGGGATTGCACCTAGAAAGTTACTCTCCAAGGCACACTTCCAGGCAAGGTTGTTTATGGAAGACCAGCAGTCACCCATGCATACCGATCTCCCCTCTCCACGCCACCAGTGTTATCTAAGGGAAAGGCAAAGGCTGATACAGCTTTGCATTTGTGACGTCGCAACTCATTTCTACAGCTAAGTGAACTGGAGCAATGTGAAATAAAGTTTCTTGCTCAAGAACACAATACGCAGCCCAGTCTGGGATTCGAACTCACAACCATGCAGTCGTAAGCTCAAC